>NW_023603184.1:84983740-85057659 GCF_014898055.3 Talpa occidentalis | reverse complement strand
AATTATTCTTTTTTTTTTTTTTTTTTTTTTTTTTTTTTTTACAATATTAAATTTTATTTTTATATTCCCCCATACAATTGCAAACGCCCCATTCTGACCCCAATCCTTCCCCTCCCGCCCCCCACCCCCCAAAAAGTGTCTCTGGTTCATAGTTTTTTGTTGATTTTGATTTTCACTTTCTTATATTCATTTCCTGGTCCCTTATTTAAGTTTTCTAGATTCCTGCTATGAGTGAGACCATCCGGTATTTTTCTTTTTCTTTTTGGCTTATTTCGCTGAGCATGATCCCTTCCAGCGCCATCCATGTTGCTGCAAATTGCATGTGTTTATCTTTTTTGAATGCTGAGTAATATTCCATGGTATATATGTACCACATCTTCTTGATCCAGTCATCTATTTTTGGGCATTTGGGTTGTTTCCAAAGCTTAGCTATTGTAAACAGTGCTGCTATAAACATAGGAGTGCAGGTGCTCTTTGGAATTGATGTTTCTGTGTCCTTTGGGTAAATACCTAGGAGTGGAATTGCTGGATCATATGGAAGCTCTATGTTTAGTAGGTCCAGAAATCTCCACACAGCTCTCCATAGTGGTTGGACCAGTTTGCACTCCCACCAACAGTGCACAAGAGTTCCTTTTTCTCCACATCCTCGCCAACATTTGTTGTTGCTAGTTTTTTTAATATGTGCCATTCTCACTGGTGTGAGATGGTATCTCATGGTAGTTTTGATTTGCATTTCCCTGATTACAAGTGATGTTGAACATTTTTTCATATGTCTGTTGGCCATTTTCATTTCCTCTTCAGAGAAGTTTCTTTTTAGCTCTTCTGCCATTTTTTGACTGGATTATTTTCTTTGTTGTTGCTGAGTCTCATCAGCTCTTTGCAGATTTTTGTGATCAGTCCTTTATCATTAGTGTTGGGTGCAAAAATGTTCTCCCAGTTGGTGGGGTTTCTCTTTGTTTTTGTTATTGTCTCTTTTGCTGTGCAGAAGCTCTTTAATTTGATGTAGTCCCAGCTGTTTATCTTCTCTTCACTATCACTGCTTTGGGTGATGTGTCTGTAAAGATGTCTTTGATGTGCAATCCCGTAGTGTTTCGCCTATATTTCCTTCTATGTATTTTATGGTTTCAGGTCTTATGTCTAGCTCTTTAATCCATTTTGAGTTGATTTTTGTGTATGGTGTGAGGTAGTGGTCAAGCTTCATTCTTTTGCATGTAGCGACCCAGTTTTCCCAGCACCATTTATTGAACAAACTTTCTTTGCTCCAATGCATAGTCTTTGCTCCTTTGTCAAAGATTAGTTGACCATAAATCTGTGGGTTTATTTCTGGATTTTCTATTCGATTCCATTGGTCTGTATGTCTGTTCTTGTTCCAATACCATGCAGTTTTGATGATTATGGCTTTGTAGTATAGTTTGAAGTCTGGGAGTGTGATGCCTCCATTTCCTTCTTTTTTTTCAGGAGAGCTTTGGCTATTCGGGGTTTTTGGTGATTCCATATGAATTTCATCAATAATTGTTCTATTTCTTTGAAGAATGCCATTGAGATTTTGATTGGAATAGCATTGAATCTGTATATTGCTTTTGGTAGGATGGCCATTTAATAATGTTTATTCTTCCAATCCATGAGCAGGGGATGTCTTTCCATTTCTTTGTGTCTTCTTCTATTTCTTTTAACAGTTTTTATAGTTTTCTTTGTATAGGTCCTTTACCTCTTTTGTTAGATTATTCCCAAATATTTGATTTTTTTTTTTTCGATAATAAAAGGGGTGGTTTTTTTGATTTCTTCTTCTTCAGATTTATTGTTTGTGTATAGGAAGGCTACTGACTTTTGCGTGTTGATTTGTATCCTGCCACTTTACTGAATTGATTGATGAGTTGAATTAGTTTTTCTGTGGAGATTTTGGGGTTCTCTATGTATATTATCATATCATCTGCAAATAGTGATAGTTTGACTTCTTCTTTTCCTATTTGGATTCCTTGGATGTCTTTCTCTTGTCTTATTGCCCTGGCTAGGACTTCCAGTATTATATTGAAAAGCAGTGGTGGTGAGAGTGGACATCCTTGTCTTGTTCCAGATCTTAATGGAATTGCTTTCAGCTTTTCACCATTGAGAATGATACTGGCTGTTGGCTTGTCATAGATGGCCTTTATGATGTTGAGGTATGTCCCTTGTATCCCAAGAATTTCAAGGGCTTTTATCATGAATGGGTGTTGCACTTTGTCGAAAGCTTTCTCAGCATCTATTGATATTATCATATGGTTTTTATTTCTTTTGTTGATGTGTTGGATAACGTTGATTGATTTTCGGATGTTAACCATCCTTGTGCCCTGGAATGAATCCAACTTGGTCGTGGTGAATTATCTTATGGATACATTGTTGGATTCTGATAGCTAAAATTTTATTGAGGATTTTTGCATCAGTGTTCATTAGGGAGATTGGCCTGTAGTTTTCCTTTTTGTGTTGTCCTTGTTCGGTTTTGGTATTAGTGTAATGTTGGCTTCATAGAACGTGTTGGTATTGTCCCTTCCTTCTCAATTTTTGGAAGAGTTTGTGAAGGATAGGCACTAATTCGTCTCTGAATGTTTGGTAGAATTCATTTGTAAATCCATCAGGTCCTGGGCTTTTGTTTTTGGGGAGGTTTTTGATTACCATTTCAATTTCGCTAATTGTAATTGGTCTGTTTAGGTGTTCTATTTCTTCTTTATCTAGCTTTGGGTGATTGTAGAGTTGTAGGAATTTGTCCATCTCCTCTAGATTGTTGAACTTGTTTCCATATAACTGTTCATAGTAGTTACTGATTATTCTTTTGATTTCTGCTGTGTCCGTTGTGATTTCTCCTCTTTCATTTATGATTCTGTGTATTTGTGCTTTCTCCCTTTTTTCCTTTGTGAGCCTGGCTAGGGTTTGTCTATTTTATTTATTTTTTCAAAGAACCAGCTCTTGGTTTCATTGATCTTTTGGATTGTTTTTTTAGTTTCAATTTCATTTATTTCTGCTTTGGTTTTTATTATTTCTTTTCTTCTACTGGTTCTGGGGTTTTTTTGTTGTTCTTTTTCTAGATCTTTGAGCTTCGAGATTAGGTTGTTTCTTTGAGTTCTTTCTTGTTTTTTGATGTGAGCTTCTATTGCTATATATTTTCCTCTTATTACTGCTTTTGCTGCATCCCATACATTTAGGATATTGGTGTCCTCCTTGTCATTCAATTCAAAGAATTTTTTAATTTCTTCTTTGATCTCCTCGTTAGTCCAGTGGTCTTCCAGTAGTGTGGCTTTTAATCTCCATGAGGTAGGATAGTACCTTGCCTTCTTTTTATGATTTATTTCTAGTTTGATGCCTTCGTGGTCAGAAAAGATGGTTGGTATGATTTCAATCTTGGTGTATCTGTTGATGTTTGTCTTGTGCCCCAGTATGTGATCGATCCTGGAGAATGATCCGTGTGCGCTTGAGAAAAATGTGTACTCCGTTTTTTTTGGGTTTAGTGTTCTATAGATGTCTGTTAAGCCCAAATGCTCTAGGTCCTTATTTAGAGCTTTAGTTTCTTTACTTATTTTTTGTCTTGTTGATCTATCCATTGTTGATAGTGGTGTGTTGAAGTCTCCCACTACATATGTGTTTTCTCTGATGTCTGTTTTCAGAGAGGACAACAGTTGTCTGATATATTTTGGTGCTCTTTCGTTTGGTGAGTATATGTTAATGAGTGTTATTTCTTCTTGAAGTATTGTCCCCTTAATCATAATGTAGTGACCATTGGGGTCTCTTTTTATTTTTTGAGTTTGAAGTCTGTTTTATCTGATATAAGTATAGCTGTTCCTGCTTTCTTTTTTGGCCCATTTGCTTGTAGGATTGTTTTCCATCCTTTGACTTTGAGCCTATTTTTATCTTTTGTAGCTAAATGTGTTTCCTGGAGACAGCAAAAGGTTGGGTTTTGTTTCTTAATCCAGGCTGCAACTCTGTGTCTTTTTATTGAAGAGTTTAGTCCATTTACATTTAGAGTTAATATTGATATGTTAGCATCTGTATTTGGCATTATGTTTGTCTTTCCTTTGATTTTATTTATTTATTCTTTTAATAACTTTTTTTTTTTCCGGTCTTCTTTCGTTGTTATTCGTCCCTCTGAGGTTCTGGCTTTAGGATTCCTTGTAGTATTTTTTGGAGTGGGGGTTTAGTCGCAATGAAACTCCGGAGTTTCTCTTTGTCTGGGAAGGTCCATATTCTTTCTTCATGGAGGAAAGAGAGCTTTGCGGGATAGAGTATTCTTGGTTGGCATCTGTTTTCTTGGAGTCTGTTGACTATGTCCCTCCACTCTCTCCTTGCCCGTAGTGTTTCTTCAGAGAAGTCTGATGTCAGCCTGATTGGTTTTCCTTTGAATGTTATCTGTTTCTTCCCTCTTGCCAGCTTCATTATTTTTTCCTTGTCCTGGATTCTTGGGAGCTTTACTATTATGTGTCTTGCTGTATTTTTCCTTTCGTCGTGGAAGTTTGGTGTTCTTCTTGCTTCTTGTATATCAATTTTCAGCTCCTTCTTCTCATTTGGGAAGTTCTCTTCAATTATATCCATGAATATTTTCTCTGTTCCTACATCTCTCTCCTCTCCTTCTGGAATTCCTATAACTCTTATATTTCCTTTCCTCATGGAGTCAGATAGTTCCCGAAGTCTTTCTTCATTCTTTTTCCTTCGTACTTCTCTTTCCTTTCTGTTTTGGTTCTTTTTATTTCTGTGTCTTCAAGATTACTTATTCGTTCTTCCATTTCATCTATTCTGCTTTCATTGCTTTTCCCAGAGTTCTTTAGTTCCTCCATTAATTCTTTGATCTCCCGCATTTCTCTTACTTCCCTCTTTAGGGACTCAATTTCCTTCTTCTGATCTATCACTTTTTTAATCATGGCAATTTTAAATTCTCTTTCTGGAAGGCTCAGAAGTTCTTCCAAGTTGCTGTCGTTGCAATCTGGGGAGTGGTTTTCTTTTTGTGGTGTGCTTCTTTCCTGAGGAGTTTTTAGGTTGCGTGTGGTTCTTCTACTCCCTACTGTCTGTTTTCTAATTTGTCGTATGCGTTGGGACACTGTGTTGCTCGGACTGACTGACATCTTGGGTGAACTTCTCCGCTCCCCTCTGGCTCTTCCAGGAGCCATCTCTGTCTTCTGGGGGAGCTTTCTGCTGGTTTTAGGCAGTTTTTACTGAAGAAATGTCCCTGTTCTCAAATGGCGAAGCGGGATGCAGTCCCTGCGCCTCCGGTTTCAGGCACACTCTTCTGCGCACCCGGTCTGCCCCGGACGTGGGTGCCTGCTCCCTCTGTGGGCTCAGACTGCTGGTCGGAAGGGGCCTGGCGTGGAATAACTTCCCGGCTGGCCACTGGGTCCTCCAGAAACCTTCTGCCCTTTTCAAGCAGACTTAAGAAATGTCCTGTTTTATAGGGTGTTAGTGACTTTTTTTTTTCTGGTCGCTAGGTGGCGCCAGAGATCTCTCCTATTGTCCTTGGGGGGCTGTTTTTCGCCTCCCCCCACCCCGTGGGACAGAGAACAGAGCGGGAATGGTAGGGTACACCTCAACAGCTTTGGGGTGCTGTGTCTGCCTTGTGCCCCACCGTCGTGGAGAAACCACGCCCCGAATTTTCGTGCCCCGGGTCTCAGTTCAAAGCCCTCAGGTCCAGGACGCGGGCTGTAGCCCAGTTCAGTGGCGCGGGAATGGCGCCTTTTGCACCCGGCTCCCGTGCCTGGGCGCCTGGTTCCTGCTTACTCAGGGAGGGACCTTCACCTCAGTGAGGACCTCCGTGCGTCTCCCCGCAAGCCTAGGTCGTCTCCCCGCCAGCCTAGGTCACAGGCGCGGGGACCTGGGCAGCCGCGATCCAGGTCTGCACTTGCTTTTCAAGCGCGCCAGGCGCGCCGCGTTTCCCGCGCAGGCTTACCGGCAGCCCGGGCTGTGTGCGCGTCTCCCGGGGTCTTTGTTCTTCTCTAATGGCGCCCGGAGCCGTTCGCTCACCGCCGCGGCGGATCCTGCAGGGTTCGTCTCAGCTCCCGTTCACGGGGTGTGGTGGCTGCAATAGTTCCATTCCGCTCACAGTCCCGCTTGCTGCGTCGTTTGTTCTTGTCGGTTGTTTTGGTTTGTTGTTTCCTCCTCTCTGCTGGTCGGAGAGTGCCGCCTCTGTGGGCGGGGGAGGGGAGCAGGGTTCTGCGCTTCCCTCCCTTCTAGTCCTCTTTTATGGCCACTTTCTTCTTCGGGCAGTTCGCTGGCGTCACCCGTTTATCTTCCGTGTCCCAGTTCTCACTGGGACCTGCCGCTTTTCCTCCCTATTCACTTTTTTTAATGGGAGATCTTACTCGCAGCGTCTCCTCGCCGCCATGTTGCTCCGCCCCCTCGGTTTTCTTTTTAAAGTGAGGTTATTAATAAGTTCCTCATAGTACACTATGATGATATACAATGCGTATGTATGTGGCATGAAGTAAGTACCTGCAAAAGGGAATAATTCAGCTTTTAAAAATTTTGAGCCTTTATATTTTTATTTTTATTTTTATAAGAAAAAACAAACAATCCATTACATACATTACAAACCATCCATTACATCCCCTTCACACTTACCTCACTCCCCAAGCTCTTTACCTTTGGTAACTTCAGTTTGGTAATCAGTGTCCACACTTTATTTTCATTTTCATTTTTACCTTCTTTGCTTTCTTACATTTTTCACATAGATGAACTCATCCAATATTTGTCTTTATCTTTCTAATTTCACTTTACATAATCCTCTAGAGTTCTTTCCATTTTGTTACAAATGGCAAAATTTCATCTTTCCTTAGAGTTGAATAGCATTCCATTGTGTGTTTGTATATGTTTCTCTCTCTCTCTCTCTCTCTCTCTCTCTCTCTCACTCTCTCTCTCTCTCTCTTTCTCTACATATATATATAATTTCTTTAGCTGAGTGTCAATGAGCACTTAGATCACATCTATATCTTAGCTATTATAAATAATGCTGCAATAAACATTATGATGCATATAACACTTCCAGTTGATGATTTCATTTTCTTTAAACAGATACCCAGCAGTTGGATTACTGGCTCAGATGGTAGTTCTATTTTTAGGTTTGTGTGTGTGTGTGTTTTCCAAATTGCTGCACCAATTTACAATACATTACCAACAACTATGTGTAACAGCTCCTTTCTCTATCCACACCAATACTTCTTGTTAGCAGTCTTTATGATGTATGCCATTTTATAGGGGTGAGGTTTTATCTCATTGTGGTTAGATTTGCATTTCCTTAAAAGAAGTGCTGATGAGCATTTTTTTCTTTAACATATCTTTTGACTATATGTACTATTTGGAAAATATCTATTTAGATCTCTGCCCATTTTGATTGGATTATTTGTTTTTGTTATTGTTGTTAGCTTGGATACAACCTTTTTGGATGTGTGATGTGCAAGTATCTTCTTCCATTTGTAGGCTGTCTTTTTCATCTATTGGTATTTTCATTTGTTGTGCAAATGAATTTTAATTTGATGTTGATTATTTTTGCTTTTAATTCCCTTGCCTTTGGGATTGATGTCTTGGAATAGCGCCTAAATTTTCTTCTACATATTTTATGTTTCAGATATTCTATACAAGTCTATAATTCTTTTGAATTTATTTCTGTATATTCAGTTATAGTGATCCAGTTTCATTCTTTTGCATGTGGCTAATTAGTTTTCCCAACATCATACTTCTTTTTTTAAGTTTTTATTAAAAATAATTATACATTTATGTGATTAAGCTTTAAATATTTTCCTCAAATGCATCAAATATTTGGTCCTTGTTTTTTGTTCAACCTAACAATCTTTGCCTTTAAACTGGTATATTTAGATTATTCACAGTTAAAGTGTTTGTTGATATAGTTTAAATAAAATCTAAGCTTTGCTATTTCTCCTTGTTTCTATTTCTTCTTTTGTGTGCTTTTTTTTAAAAGATTTATTTATTTATACAAGAACTGGGGTACAGGCCAGAGGTATGGGAGGGTGAGAGGATTCACCAGAGAAAGAGCGGGGAGCAGAACATGCAGTCAGACCAAAAACACTGCTGAGGGAAGCAGTGGGCAAGACAGGAGAAGTCTGTCGCACCATGTGGGTATCTCCCTGGCTGGCCGGGAGTTGAACCACGCTGCAGAGGCTGCGGACAGCTTCACAGTGCTGTGCTCAATCCACTGCACCACTGGGGAGGCCCAGTGGGCTTTTTCTTGAGCTAACTAAGCATTTTATGATTATATTATATCTATTGATTTATTAATTATACCTCTTTGACTTTTAAATGTTTAAATAATGACCCTAAGATTTACAATATACATTTCAAAGTAATGTGAATTCATCTTCAAATAATATTACACTGTTTTACATACCCTGTGAGTCCTTTGCAATAATATTCCCAGTTCTTCCTGCTCCTCCTTTGTGCCATTATTCTCATTGGTTTTTCTTTTACAAATGCCACATGTATTAGTCAATTATCTACACAGAGCATTTATGTATAGAAATAAATTTTTATCTCACTTTCATTTATTCCATTTCTTATTCTTAGTTTTTTGTATGTGGGTCCAAGTTTCTGATTGACACTATATTTCCTTTGCTGGCAGAATTGTTTTAGGATTTCTAGTAGAGAATGTCTGGCAGTGAATTCTCTCATTTTTTGTCTGAGAAATTTGTTAAATTCTTTCACATTTTTTCTAGCTATGGAATTCTGGGTTGATAGTTTTGTTTTGTATTTTTACCCTCAGTATTTTAAGTTTGTTGCAACATTTTTTTCAGTTTTAATAGTTTTTGAAATGTCTGTTTTAATAATTATGACTTATCTACTCTGGAGATAAGGAATTTTTTTTTTTTCTTGTGGTTAGTTTCAAAATTTTCTCTTTGCTTTCTATTTCAGAAGTTTGAATATTATATCACTATGTGTGTGTGTAAGGGGGTGATGGTTAGTTTTTTTATCCTCTTTGGTGTTCTGTTAGCATCTTGGATCTGTGGTTACATGTCTGTTACTAATTTTGTAAAGTTTCCCACCATTGTTTCTTCTGCTCCATTTTCCCCTCTTCTTCTTTGGGATTTCAATTACACAAATCCTTTCAGTAATGCCTTGTGTTTATAATGTGGGCTAATATGGTAAATGTTCTTCTCTCAATATTTGTCCCACCTTGGGTTTTGGTCTTCCCTTTGCACTGTTGCCCAAGAAGTCACTGTCAAGAGACAGTGTATTGTATGGTTATTCTTACTGTAAACATGCAAGTCTGGTGGTAGTGGGAAGAAAGTGTTCCCTGGCATTTAATTTAGCTTCAGTCTCAGACAGGGCTCAGTCCTAAATCTGAGCTTTGATCTTCACAAATGTTCTGCCTCTCCAGCCACAGAGAAGAAACTTAGTTTTATTTTTATCCCTCCCTTAGAAAGGATACTGCTATTTATTTCTGTTCCCTTTCCCTGATGTAGAGGATTTCCACCAATATCATAAGGTGTCAGTTTCCCTGTGCAGATTAAGTATTTCATACTGTAGTGGAGAGAGAGGAAATGGATTTGGGTATTTTGGGCAGTGGCTGCTATTCCTTTTCTTAGTCAGCACCATAAAAAAAAAATGTTTCTTAGGAGTCTTCCAAATCTTCCCTATGAGCACAGACTGCAAGAATGCGCAAACAACTCTACGTCGGCCCCACCCAGGGGCTTTATGCTCTCACGCAAGCCCACAGTAACTTTCTAGCAAATTTGGAAAATATTTTATCTGTATCTTCTTACCATTTTACTTGGAGTATTGCAGATTCTGCCACAGGTAAATAAATTCTCAGGTGTTCTTTATCCCTTCAGGCATCTGCTTCCCTCCACATCTGAGGTTTCTTGATTGCCCTGAGATCTGAGTACTCTAATGAATCCAATTTTTTCTTGTTGGAAGTGTGGGGATGATGTTCTTTACCACTGTCTACATCCCCAAGTTGAGCCAGATGTTTTTTAATAGGTAATTTTGCCACAATATTGAAGGTATTAGATGAAAGTTTATTCTATGAAGTAGGTATTATTACTATACCTTAATTAAAATGGAAGTCTGTTGAATGCATTAAATGAGTCAGTAATTATAGGAACAATAAAAAAAAATCAAGACATATTTGGGGAATTGTTATATCAGTTTCACCAGAAAAAAAAAAAGTAAATCTATTTCAGTGAATAATTTCCTTCTTATTCCAACAAAAAAAGAAAAATATTCACAAAAATATTCACAAATATTCACCTTTCGTTGCATGCTCCCACCATCAATATGTGTCACCTATTTTTTATCTGTTTTCACTGTTGCTTCCTCTAAGCATTTCTTATTTCTTCCATTCTTCAGATCCTTGAACATTGTCTTCTCATGCTTATATCTTGAAACACTTTGCTTGTTATCCTTGATGATTCTCACATTAAGTATCAATCCAGACTTTGCCTCAAATCTTGTATATCAACTGCCTTTTTGGTGTCTCTCTGTATGTATGATAGATATCTCAAACAACAAAACCCAATTGAACATCACTTTAACCCACTGCAACAAATGTAGTCTCCCTACTGTTTCTCCAACTCACTAAAAGAAAACTTTATTTTTTAAATTTTTTTTTATTTATTTATGCATACAAGAATTGGGGTGTGGATGGGGGGAGAGCTTTCACCAAAGACAGAATGAGGAGCAGAACAGGCAGATCTACTGAAATATACTGCTGCATGATGTGGATTATCTCCCTGGCCGGGGATGGAACTCATGCTGCAATGACTGGTGATAGTTTGATAGCACTGAGTCTTTTACCCCTGTGCTGTCAGGGAGGCCCCAGAAAACTATTCTTTTCAATTCTTAGGTCCCAAAACCATGGAGTCACTTTCATTTCTTCTAAACGTCTACATTCAATCAATCAGTATGTTAATTTGCCTCTACCTTCAACATATATCTAGAATATAAGTCACTTCACTTCTCACCTTATATTTTATAATTGATTCTTGTGGCAAAGAATACCATCCAACACACAATAGAACCTTTTCCATTAATAGCAACTGACTTTTAGCAAGCTCTTAGCCTCCCTGCGTAAAACAATACTAACCAGGCTTACTTGTATTTTGTGAGGTCACAGAACTAAGTTCTGACCATTGGAATGTAAACATAAGTATTCTGAGAGATTTAAAGAAGTACACTTAAAGGAAGTGTGCCTTTCTTCTGTCCCTTCCTCTGGCAGGGATGTTCCTGTATTCACCCTTTGTGAGCCGGAATATGACTAGTATAAAATGGCTAGAATAAAACAATCTTCAGAACCAGACTGGTAGGATTGGAATTTTATTAAGGAAGCATTTTGGTTTCATACTAAAAAGTGTTTTTTAATCTATTGCACTCAATTAAGATGGATATGAAAAGGCCTTAAAACCTATCTCTTGCATCCTTATGACTCATTTTACTTTTTCTACTGTATTTCTACTAGATAGCACAATTAAAAGTAACTTTAGATCAAATTTGACCATGTAAAAAAAAAGGTGAATATTCCTTATTCTGTCAAGTAGAAAGAAAGTGGCATTTTTTTCTTAAATACCAGCAACTCTACTAGGGTCTTTTTTTTTTTTTTCTGGTTTTCAGGTTTAGGCCACACAACAATATGGTTTGGCAAAGTTATTATTCACATTGGATGAATGGAATAGGCAAACCTCAGATAGGTTCCCCAAAATGGTGCTGAAATAGCAGGGTTACGGTTGAACTTAGTGATTGAAAGTTCATACGCTGATTTAAATTTCAAAAAATAGTAAATTTAAAAAAAATAGTAGAGAACTCATTGGATGAGTTCTAATGTCACATGTGATTTTGTCCCATAGAAATGCAGTCGTAGTCACCTTATCAACATGCCATGACTATTGGTGATGTGGTCATAATAAGTGAGGAGGAGGACCTGGACCATAAAGGATGCTCAAGAGAAGTCTGGCAAGATGAAGGCAGAGTGAAGACTCTAAACATGCCTCCTCCAGAATTGCAGTAAAACAAAGACAAAAATGCTGCAGGAAAAATTGGATGACCATAGCACACACTAGGATCAACAGTTCAGTGGAAAGGAATAGAAAAACTTTAAGTGAACTTTGTTTAAAATGATAATAGGACAAGTCACAAAAGGGAGGGCCATAGCTGTGCAGAACCCGCCATATCTGCTGACACAGGCATACACCAATCCCAGGGACTCCTGATACCTAACTCTAAATTGGATAAAGGGGCGTGTAAGTTGGCACCCAGGATGGAGGGTGCACTGTTGAAGAGCTGCAGGGCTAGGGGTGCAGAGTGAGGATTATTGGATTGATACTGAGGCTTTCAATATAGAACACCTGGGTCCTGAATCAGCAGGGAAGAACAGGTCAAAGCACCTGGGTTTCCTGATAAAATAGGCTACTCCTAGAAGCCCAGGCTGATCTATTCAAAATAGATACCCCCCACCCCCACCCCTGCCTACACTAGGTCTAAAACCAAACAATGAGAAGCTTGAACAAACTTGACCTCAAATACCTGTCAATAACAGGAGCAAACATCCCAGGATAAGTCTCAGAGTTGGAAAATATAAGACTCCTGGCTTCTGACTCATTGTCAACTACAATCCAGCTCTGCATCTAGTATTTACAAATAGCCTAGAATTGAAGGGGACATGAGACTATAAGAGATGCTAAAGCCAAGTTTCTGGCCTAGAGAAGAGGATGGATCAATATGAATCCCTACCACACAACTCTTGGCACCCACAGCACAGTAGAAAGTTCGAATTAACAAGAGGTGCTCCTTTGGTAACCTAATGCCCTATTCCTCTTTTATACCTACTCCTTGCTGATACCAGTTATCAGATTACTTCAACAGGTGCAAAGACTACAGTCTGAAAAATGTATTCCTTTTACAACCAATAAAAAATTATAATGAGGAGAGAGAAGAATGTCTGACAAATGTCAGAGCAAAACACCCTAGCAGAACATGACAGAAGAGTTCAAGGTAACTGATCTAAGAATGGCCTGGAACTCTAAAAACACAACAAAGGATATAAAACAATAGGATAAAGATACGAGGCAGCTATAATTAGGAAAAAATGAAACTATGAAACATTATACCTGATCTAAAAAAATACAACTGAGGATTCCAAGAGCAGACAAACAGAAACAACGGAGAGAATTAATGAGTTTTAAATCACAATGCGGAGAATGCACATATAGAGCAATGCAGAGGATAAAAATGAAAAGGTGTAAGAACCCTTTGGAACAACGTAAAGAAAAATAACATCCATATCACAGGGGTTCCAGAAGGAGAAAGGAAGAGAAACACAGTGAATTTATTTTAAAAATCATCTCAATCAGAGAAACAAACCAGACATTGTGATTCAAGAGAACCAGAGTTCCAAAGAAAATAATGCCAGACACACACACCAAGATACATGACAATAAAGCTGTTGAAAATCAGGAGACAAAGGGTAACCTGTAAGAGGACACTAACCAGACAGTGGACTTATCAGTAGAAACATTAAAGGCACAAAAGAACTTATTTTAATTATTTTAGAGGATAAAAGAATTAAAAGTTTAAAAGAAAAGGAATTCTAAACCAGAATCCCTTATCAAGAAAGATTAATGTTCAAGGCAGAAAGAAGAGTGAAGAGTTTCAGTGAAAAGCAAACACTGAAAGAATTTATCAACATTTACTCACAAATAAAGGAATTCTAAAAAGATTAATATAAAGCAACAGAACAACAAATAGCAAGGCACAGAAACCCAAATCACTTAACATGTAGAAGGAGGAGAAAACTGATAATGTGGCTCTGCAGAACAATTCAGAGATGACACAGTCCAGTGGAGCACACAAATAGCACGTCATAGACTAACATCAATAGAACACGCGAGCAAAAATTAGTAGAAGTAACATATCAAACAATGGAAATGGAACTTAAAACATAACAGGAAACCCTCAGAAAATAAAGACAAGGCAAACCAAAAAATAAAACATCCAAACACCAAACTCGTAACAAAATGGAAATGAGCATTTATGTCCAATAACCACTAAGTAAAAATGGCCTGAACTCACCAGTCAATAGACTGGTGGATGAACACATTTTTTAAAACAAAGTCCAATTTCCTACTGAAAAATGCATTCCTATTACAACCAATAAAAAATTATAATGAGGAGAGAGAAGAATGTGTGACAAATGTCAGAGCAAAACACCCTAGCAGAACATGACAGAAGAGGTCAAGGTAACTGATCTAAGAATGGCCTGGAACTCTACAAACAACAAAGGATATAAAACAATAGGATAAAGATAAGAAACTCATCTTACCAACAAAGACAAGCATAGACTTAAAAGTTAGAGGCTGGAAGACAGTTAAATAAGAAAATAGTAGCTAAAACAAAAAGTAAACAGTGCCAAAGAAAAAAATCTCAGGACAAGTCCATTATATCTGATAAAATATTCAATAAAATATTAGCAAACAAATTCAACAGTGTTTCACAAGAGTTATACACCACAATTAAGTGGGATTTATCCTAGGGATACAGGGATGGTTTAATATACTCAAATGTAAAAAAATTAATATGAACAAAAGAGAAGATAAAAATCCTGATAGTATCAATAGATGCAGAGAAATATTTGATAAGATTCAGCATCATTTATGATGAAAACTCTAAATCAAATGGGAATAGAAATAACCTGCCTAGTGTAATAAAAGTCACATATCACAAACCAACATCCAATATAATATTTATAGAGAAAAACTGAAAAATTTCCCCTTAGTATTAGGAAGAAGAAAAGGATGCCTACTGTCACTTTTATTTAACTTAGTACTAAAGGTTTAAGCCAGCATTATTAGACAAACACTGGAAATAAAGGGAATCCAAGTTGGAAAAGAAGTGAAACTGTCACTATTTGCAGGTGATATACTATATATAGAAAATCTTAAAAACTCCATTAAAAAATTACGAAAACCATATATAAGTATGGCAAAGTTGCAGGCCACAAAATCAACATACAAAAACTTGATCATGGAAAACATTTTCAAAAACCAGTGGACATCAATGAATATCCTGAATGCTCTGAGGTTAAGAGGGAGAGAGCAGGAAAAGGGACAAGAGGATACAAGGAATGGTGGTGGGGAAAAAGTTATTACATTCTATAAAATAAAATATAGGACTGTAGAGAGGGGAAAAAAAAAAAAAACTGTGTGCATCTTAAAAAAAAAAAAAGATCAGGAAAGGCTAATTCCTGTCTTACTCTCTTCTCCCATTCCACCCCACCCTCAAGGAAGATTAGGAAAGAGCATTGTAAATTATAAAATAAATAAATAATTGAATTTTTAAATATGTGAATGTTTGAATATTTGAAATAAAGAGCAGTATATAAAGCATCCTCTAGAATTGGCCCCATCAGTACTCACTGTTTATAATTCATGTTTGATCTAAGTGTGTTTTCCTTTATTGGTTTGCACTGGAAACCTGAGTATCAAATAATCAAGGGCTATAAAACAATCCCCCAAATCACTGTAACTGTAGTTTTCAGTTAAAAATGCCTGATGCGTCTCACCTACTGGGAGAACCCCAGAGAAGCACCATTGTAACTTTCTGCTTGAAAGCACACCTCTAAGAGAGCCAGATCTTTTGTCTGTCTCAATCTTGAGCTATTAGCAAAGAACGGGACATTTCTGGGATTTCTGGGTAGAGTCTTTGTAGGAAGCTGCAAAGAGGCAGCCCATTTCTCCTATGACTTTAATTTGTGCACTCTTATGCATGGCCTTTCAAATTGCATGGAGCAACTTGTCTCATTTATAATAAAATTTGTTTTTGATTCAAATTTCATTAACCTGCCCAGACTTGTAAAGAAAGACAACAAAACCCAAGCTTCTGTTTTTACTTCCTACTATCTGTGTGGAATTTTCAAAAGAACTTTATATTTTTTTTTATGTTTTAATGATAGAGAGGAAAATTCCACTTGGCAGCACTTAGGATACAGGGACCATACTTGGGAAATATTCATTAACATTCAGTAATTTAAGATCGCTTAGTGCCTAATTATCAAAGTGAGTTTAATTACCATAGGCACCCATTCATTTAATTGGCTTGAAACATGAGAAGAAATTAAATGACACCAATGCCAATTTGGCCCTAAAATCTTCATTCCATATTTATCGCGTTTATAAGAAAAGTGTTTACAGTGATCACTGATAGTTCCTTATGCTGAGAACAAGCCTGCAAAAAACTACAATAGTCGGTCAACATCCTGCACCCTAATTGAGAATCAATTAAAATCAAAGGGTCTTACATCTTCCTAGCTCACATATTAGATGTTCTCTACATTCTCTTGCTATTTGAGGACAACAGGGTAACTGGGTTCATAACAAATCACACCAGTCTGTTATTCACCACAGGGAAATGTGAAGGCGGTAGAGAACAGACTGAGAATAAAAGATCCTCTGCAGTGTTATGATCTTTACTCTGCCTGGAAATAATGCTGTGTTGTTCCTTTGCTCTTTCCAAAGCCAGGGAGTTCTCTGACTGCCAGTTGTCCCGTGATGCTGATTTCACTGGCCAGAGATGCTGAGTAATTGGGCTCTTTCCCTCAAGGTCAGCCAAAGGTCAGAAGGGGAAGCATGTCCTGTTTACCCAAAGAGGACCTCTCATTCTGTCCCTTGGAATGTTCACTTAAATAGTTACCTACTTGGAAAGCCCTGTGTCCCCTGGCAAGGAGGATTCTGGTCAGTTTCTACTACCTCTGCTCATTTTCAGCTCTTAGACTATCAGTAAAATCTGTTTTTCAACAACAACTTTTAGAGGGCTGGGATTCACCTTTGAAAGAGCAGATAGGGGAAGCATCTTAGAAACTGTAGTAAAGATGATCTCAGTATGTAAAAAGAATATAGACAAGGCTTACAGCGAGGGTTAGCCTTCTTGAGTAGGTTCAAGGAACAGCTTGCTTCTTCTCACTACGCACTTAACTCTCTAAACCCATTTATTTCTCTTAAAGTTTCATGGAAATCGGTGTCCTTTGTGTACTTCTGATTTGTACTTGAGATTTGGGTAAATCTTTTTCCCCACTTTATTAATGCCCATCACAACTCCTAGTGGATGATTTAGTACCTAGAGAGCTATTGACAAAAAGGCTATTTTTTTTTTTTCACTAAGTACTTTTCTCAGCTTTAACAAAAAGCCAACTTGCTGAAAAGGTACCAGCCACTTAAATCAATAGAAAATCTGGGGATCATCTTCTTCCTCTTGCTTAATATGAGATCAGTGTCACAATTTCAATTTCCAAGACTTAACACTTACCACAGTAATTGCCTGCATGATTGTGGACTCGTGTTCATTCTGTCTCCTAGCTGGCAACCTGTTTGATTTATTGGGCATTGAAAGTCAATGGTGAGACTTACATTCCTTGTATCCCACTTTCAAAATCTTGGCAGATCTGATTTTCAAAGTGGTCTGAAGGAATGAGAATAGGGTGGCTGAGACTGCCTGACTCTCCAGCATGAATCTTGTTTAAGTCTTAACCACAAATTATTTAGCATGCAGTATGTTGCCAAAGGATGCAGTTAAGACTTCTCATTATTGTTCAGGAAAGTAAGCCTCAGTCCACCTCTGTTTTTAAGTGGAAGCCCAATGAAGTAATTTGTTTGGGTTTACAGGTCCCATGCGTTCACCCATACATCTCATTTTGATGCAAGAACAGCTTGGGATTGTGCTTTAGCAGAAAATTTTTAAAGAATGGTAAAAATTATATAACAGTTTGAATGAAGTGTTATATAATCTAGTGCTAAACTACTTGAGTAATACAAAAAAAGAAAGGAAAAAAGGATGATCAAGAGGCCATGGCCAAATTCAAGCCACTCTACTCAAGAGCTTATTTGTATAATAGAGCCAATTTCTGTCCTAATGCAAGCCTGCTACATCCGGATACCCAATTTATTCTTATTGATCTTCATCTTCAATTTTAAAAGCATCTCTTAAAAGGCTGCTTGCACAGCCAAGAAAATAACATCTAAAACAGTACCTTTGAACAGCAGTATTAGGTCAGGTTGACTAATGTCTCAGGCTGATCACGTTACTGAGTACCAAATGCAACTCTATTTTCTGAATTCCACAGTATTAGCACTGGCAGCTATATTGTGAATCTTGGTAGAGAGAGATGAGAAAGAGGAAGAGAGGGAGGGGAGGGATGAATGGGAGGCGGGAAGGAGAGAGCAAGAGAGAGGGACAGAGAGAGACAGAGAGACAGAGAGAGAGAGAGAGAACAAAGACTCAGAGGCCCAAAGGGCTGTCTGTCTGCAGCAGGGTAGAACAGTAAGCAAATTCACTAATTACACCTTTCTACTTCAAATGAACAAGCTAATTATCTGTTTACCTACGAGCCAATTGTGCCCCAGGCTACAGACAATAATAAACATCAACAAAATCAACGTTTGCCATAGCTGGAGTTGTGTTTAAATTTCAAATTTACACCAATCTACCACAAACCAAAGTTTAGGCAATATATTTATGTGAAATGCCAAAATAAAAAGCACAGTCACTGGTATATAACCTTAGAAGTAATTGATAATGAAAAAATGTGCCCTCCCCCCCAAGTCTAGTGATGTCTATGGATCTATTTGAGGTTTTCTGTTCTCACTTATGAGTCCCCATTAACACAGCATATGTATAAAAGTGTGTGTGTGTGTATATATATATATACATATATATATAGCTTTAATGTCCTGTTTACAGTAAATTGTCACATATCCATGTATATGCAATAATAATTGTGAATATTGACTATATATGAAGTGCTTGTAATGTGTATGCTATACATGAATAATTAGGGAACAATCAAAAGAATTGATTTGTTCTGTTTGGTATGCCACTGACCTTTTAAATTTTTAGTATCTTCCCTTGTTCCTAAATTAGTCCTCAGGCAGGATCACAACTTTCACTTAGTGTCCTTAGTTCAGTGTAGGTGATAGGAAGATTTTTATGTAAAAAATTAGAATATCCAGTACATAATAACAATAACTCATTTGTGATTTAACATAATATTTTCCCCCTTCTTTCCCCTGTCTGCTAACTCCAAGTGGGAAAGGGGCACTACCCACGTCTCTCTTCTCCCCCTTGCTCCTGTCCTTTCCTCTGCACCCTCTCTATGGTGGCTAATGTTATATGTCAACTCAACTAGGCCATGGTACCCAGATATTTGGTCAAATGTTTTTCTAGATGTTTCTGTGAATGTATGTTTTAAATGGCATTAAAATTTAGATGAGTGCACCTTGAATAAAGTAGAATGCTCTCTGTTATGTAGTGGACCTCATCCAATCTATGGAATGAAGGAATTAATAAACTAAAGACTGACCTCCCCAAGCAAGAAGGAATTCTACTACAGACTGTTGTCAGACTTCCTCTGACTGCAACTCTTTCCTGGGTCTCCAGAGTGCAGATCAGTTCTGCAAGATTGTACTTGCCAGGTTCCTCAATGGTGTGAGCCAATTCTTTAAAGTAAATTTCAATAGATAGATGATAGATGGATGTAGATAGACAAATAGATAGAGGTATAGATTTCCATACCTGTATTTACAGGCACACAATATGCTCTATGGTTTGTTTCTCTAGAGAACTCTGACTAATATGACCAATGGCCTTACTAGCTAATTTCTCACCCTTTGAGGTCAAAACTATAGCATAGGGAGGAGTAAGAGATGAAGGGAAAGAAAAGAGATGAGGGACTAAGAAATGCCTTACTCATGAGGAATCCTCTGTGCCTAGGATTGTCAAAATGTCAAAATAGTTGGCATTTCTCCCTGGAATGCTTCTTTGATTCTTCTTCAGTCTCATTGCAGAGACTTGATGGACCCCTCCTCTTGCAGTTAACTCAAACCAACTTATGCATCTCTGAATTGGTGGTTGCATGTGATTCCTTTTACTGTCTCTGACATATTGATGTTTTTCTGCAACTTTAGCTGAAGGGGCCCTCATTCCCTCTCAAGCAATTCTATCTGAAAGTCCTAGTACTAGGTAACTTCTACTCTCTCGAGAAGTCCACATCTGTTCCACAGGAGTGCTACAGTATACCCTTTTCTTACAAATACAGCTCTGCAGCTGCCCCTAACCCAGTAGCATGGTCCTTCCTTCACTGCCCAGGCTCTGTTAAGCCCTGTGATCCCTGGGGTGTGAGTCATGTCCTCTTCCACACTGTTCTCTCTCCCATGGCAAGGCAACCCAAGGTTTCAAAGTGGGGTCACTGAAGCACATTCTTACTTCAAATTTTTAGAACACTTGAGTAAAAGATAATAAGACCACATACTCCAACTATCCACCCCAAAAGTAATTGTAGGCACTCAAAACAACTATGGCTGTCTTGAAAGAAATCTCTCCATTAATGGTTAATACCTTGCTCTTCCCTTTACATTTGATAGTTTCAAAGAGACTGGGAGTTTTGGAGTTGGGAAGTCAATTCATTGCCTTTTTCTTTGCAATTTCTGAATTCAGCTCCACAGTCGACTTGATATTTATATCTATCACTCAGACACGTCAATGAAAATAGACATGGAGTGTCACACTTGAATTTCTTGCTGTATACTGTTTTAAGCACTGAACAGGAATTGTCTGGTTTCATTCCTGTAACAAACCCACAAAGGAGGTACTTTATTATTCCCATTTCACATATGATGAAACTAAGCCAGGCATATGAAACTAAGCCAGTTGCAGACACAGGAGGTCTGATTTTGATTCAAAATCCTAAACATTGCAATATAATGCCAGTCACTGAGTATTTATTTGAAACTATGCCAAAATGCAAAAGTATGTCCTGATTGATGTGCTTTCAATGTAACTTCTTTTCAAAAGAACAGAGACACATATTTCTTACTTTTTCGGGTACTGGGCACTGCCTGTAAGAATCTGTTTTGTACCTACTAAGAAATCAGGCTGTGATGATTTGGAAGACAATGAAAGAAATATAAATGAGATATTGAAGTGCACTGTGGATTGGAAGAGGAAGACATGCTTTTACTTGGATCATTTCCATTTAAATTCCCCTATTAAAGTAACCTCGTCTATGAAAGGGGGGATGTGTGGGGAGATGACATAAGATGTCAGGTTATGTTGACTGATTCCAAGGAATTGGGAACATTCCTTTCCCCCAAAGACATATTCTCCACCAGTTTTTGCAAGATTAATATACCACACTAGAGATATTCTTTACTCTAAGCTCTCTTGGCTTGAGACTGTGTTGTACTTTAAAGTATAATGCCTCTGGGGAAATTAACTATTTTACTTTTTTCTGTGTTATTCATTAGCTTCATTACAGGAAGCAAGTGAGGAGGAGAAAAAGGAGGAAACCTCATAATAAGTACAGAGGCAAGAATGCTTTCACCAAAATTGACCCATGTCGAAGACCAAATTTGCCCAGTGGATATTTTTATGAATGTATATAGATCAGTTGTTTCTGAGCAAATGGTTGTGGACCACTGAATGGGGAGTGCTGTAGGGAATCGCAAAGGATGCTCTAGGCGTTGTTATTGGTCAAATAAATAATACTCAGCCTGATTTGTGGCAGGGAGGAAGAACTGGAAAGTTACAAATTGACTGAAATTTGGCAATGTTGCTCTGGGAGAGCAGGGAGAAATATGCTCTTGGGCTTTTTAGATTAATCATAGCAGCCAGAATAGTAACAGAGAAGACATCATAATTTCTCCATGTAATGAAATAATAGATTTTCCTTTTATCCATGATTCCAAAGACAGGATATCTAGAAATCCAGCTTACTGAGATGGTGGAGGTAGAAAGTGAGGGGGGGAAGGAAGAGGGGAGTTGAAGAGGGCTGTTAGTGTTAGGAGAAATTCCTGGTTCAAAGATAGCAGATTCCAGCTAGTAGTGGTCAGGTTAGATCCTGAAAAAGAGAAAGAGAGAGAAAGAGGAGAAATAACATTTGGGGAGGAATATGGACAAATGTCAAGAACAGCAGCGCTTCCTTTGCTGTGGTGTGATTGTACCTTTCTGTTACCCACAAATCTTGAATGAAGTTGTATGTACAACAGTAGTGTTTTAGCATGCATACATGTGGGGATGACAAGATAGCTGCTGTGAAGGCTAGGTGGGGAGAGGAGGGTAGAGTTAGAGGAAACTTCCAAGGAAACTTCTCAGGAATCTTCAGGGATAGGGAAGGAAAGGCAGCCAGATACACTACAGAGACCTAAGATGGGTCCTAGGAATTTCTTTTGCCTATTAAAGGACAAGATGGCATGGAAACATTCAGATGGCTTGTTGACCTCTATTTTTCAAATATATGCAAATGCAATTGTCCTTACTACTAATAATATAATTCTGAAGTTATAGGCGTTTTGATCATTTTAAGAATCATGGATACTTCAATCACGTAGTAGATGTCAACAATTATTAACATAAAAATACACTTGAAAAGGATGGAAAAGTTTTCAAAATCTCCTTCAAAGTTTCTGTTACACCTACAGGAAGTCTACATGAAATGAACTGGATTTAAAATCAATGGATAGGTATGGTTTTCACACGAATGTGATGATGTCTTCCATGCTATCTTGCGGTAAACATGTTTCTTCTCAGTACATATGCTTTGAGAACCATTGTATTTCACTGCCCCTCCCCCAAGGAAGTTCAGCTTCACATTAACAAAAACTAAGTCAGAGACAAAAAAATACATTAATCCACTTCCTTGTTTTTGATTGTTCCCTTTTTAATTTTAATACACATATTTTCTTACATAAATATTGCATTTAACTACAATTGTCATTTATTAACTTTCCCCCTCAATTACAACTATCCCGTCAAGGTCAGGGTCCCCAAGGAAGCCGTTGAGGGAACATACACAGCACACATGTGCTGAATTATTCTGCAGGCTGAGAAATTAACTAAAAATGAGTAATATGCTCTCAATTTAAACCTGGCAGGGGGGAATTGTACTTTCATCCCCAAATTGGAATCAGATTTCTTCCACTGGGGCTCCTCCAGCTTTTGGCATAGACTATTAACAAGGCAAGCTTGGTTCCTCACGGTATAATAATAGTGCTGGTTCAAGTTATAATTCCATGTGGTTCAGTGGGGAAGGCAGAGATGAAGATAAAGCTAATAGGAGAATCCTGGATTTTGCTTTTATCACCAAACAAATGAGCAGCAACAGAACCTTAAATAAAGCCAGTACAATCAGTTCTTAATGCTCAATTTTCACAATTAGCACACTCCCTAAGCATCTATAATTATTCTTAGACACTTGGTAGGCATATTTCATTTCTCAAGAAGAAAATCCTTTTGGTGTGATTAAAGGTATATTTAATTAATTATAATTGTGAGTGACCCTTGATTTTTTGATTCTTTGTTCCAAGATACGATTCTCCATTTCTCTGGCCTTCCACTGTGTTATTACTTGAGAGAAATGAGAGAGTTTAAATAGTGAAAGGAATATGGAATTTATCAGTGATCATGTCATTTAATATCTTTTGCAAGTATGTCAGTAAATTTTATTTTTTTTAAAGATTTATTTATTTATGCATACAAGAACTGGGGTACAGGCCAGAGATGCGGGGGTGAAAAGATTCACCAGAGACAGAGTGGGGAACAGAACAGGCAGATTGACTGAAATACACTGCTGAGGGGAGCAGCAGGTGAGTCAGTATGTGGGTAGCTCCCTGGCCAGGGATGGAACTCATGCTGCAGTGGCTGCAAATAACTTCATAGGTTGTGTCTTAACCCCTTGCTCCACCAGGGAGGTCTACGTCAGTAAATTTTAAAAGTATATTTTCCTTAAGTAGAATTTGAAGCTCCTTGAGAGAAGGTTAAATGTTGCTTGTTTTCTATTCATCTATAACAGTAATATTTCAGTAATTCCCAGTTTTGACTGCAGACTGACAAACCTGGAGAGCCCTAAATCCTATTAATGTTCAGTCCCCAGTACAGACCAATTAATTTGAATTAGTATCTCTCTGGATGAGTTGCTGACATGGGTGGTTTGTAAAATCCCAGGTGACTAATGTGCAGGCAGGTTGAAGAAGTAGCAGATTCTAGCTCACTGCCTTATCTAGATTAGGTACCATTTACTGTTTTAAGAATCAGCAAAACTTCGTAGATATGACACAGTTTCCCTATAAATCTCACTAACTATTTCATGGTTAACTAATTAAAAGTTGTTGTTGAAAACAAGCAAACAAGAAAAACCACTAAATTCTTTGCCTGTCTATGTCATTCCTCTTGGAAAATGTCTCTGGGATTAAAATAAAATATTTAAATTAAAAAAAATATTTAAAAAAGATTAAAAAAAGAATCCCATGAGATGTTTGGATATATGCTATATTTTGTCACTTATGCCTTTAATATACTTTAAGAAAGAGGGACAAAATGAAAATGAAACTTTCTTTGAATAGGGTATTTCTTAAATAGAGTGGTCAAAATATGATTCCAATAATATTCTGTCATTATCAAAATTATCAAAATATAATTCAAAGGGATATTAGTTAAAAATAGTTGAAGCCAAATTTTAAATTATGCCTGATACACTTTTGCTTTGGCTTCATCATCTAAGATATGGGATTATAGAACCTCAAGGTGACTGTGACACAATATTCCTTCCAGTCTACAGTAGTTTTACTGTTATTCACCCAATGGACCTGGAATTTCTTATATGAATGAATGTTTCTGGGAAATAATAGAATCACATTGTAGCTTTTATTAAGCAATTACTAAGTACTCAACTTCTTGTTTAGTGCTTTATAAGATCCCATTAGACCTCACTGCAGTTCAGTGAAGAAAGTACAATTATACTCATTTTACAGATTTGAAAACTGAGATTTATTAGTTTCAAGTCTCCCAGCAATTTCATGCAAATATTTTCTTCCAATCTGAAAATACTTAAATAATTTTTGCAGGCATTGCTCTAAAAATTCCTACTTATTTGGGTCCTATTTATTTCCTCTGGTATTTTAATATCAGATGCAACTTCCTTTGCAAGGAGATGTTCTGTGGAAACACTGAGAAAGGGATATGAATATTGCCTCATCTACCACAGTAATGTCTCTCAGGCTGGATTGTAGCTCAAGATGACAACCATTGCCAGGAAAACCAGCCATGTTTCCTTTTAACTCCATCACTCTTACAACTGGATTAAATGCCTTATCTTGTTTACTGATAAAGTTATACATGTCCCATTCCAATATAAAATACAAGCTCTATATGCAAGGCTTCTTAATTTGTCACAAAGGCTGTATTAAATTTCCAACTCATTTTCTTCTTGTGCTTTAGATGGATGTATGGTAATGTTGGAAAATTTGTGTTAGAGATGAAGGAGTGTGCAGCTGTCACATGGAGATAACTCTCAGGGTGGGCTAGGGGTTGGGGGAAGGAGGTGATCTGAATGCAGTTTGAATACACCCACCAAGGGGCCAGACTATCTTAGAGAGTGAATTCTCCAGACCCAGCACTGTATGCATCGCACTAGACAATAAACATATACCTCTGCCACCACATGTTCTTTTCTCTACAATACCATCTTTGACTTGTCCCTGTCCCTTGGATTCTAAATAATCTTCACAAAGTTTTATTATTCTGCAAAATTGGTAATTCATTAGCCTGTGTCTTAGATAGAATGTGTATAAGAGAATTAACAAGAAAAGGAACAAAAATATATTCACCTTGATATTTACCAGGATCTTAGAGTTTCCTTTTTAACTTATATTTTATTTTAGCTACTTTAACAATGCTTTGAAGAGATGCAAACATTTACTTTTTAGTGCCCAAATTGAAAGTATCAGTACCGAGAATGGCCACAGTTTTTGAGGTTATCATGAACAATAGCTCGCTTAAGTTTGCAAAAGCTTTGAGGACAGAAAGGAGGATAAAATGGTGATATTTGTTCAGTCTTTTCATATAGCCTCTGTTGAAAGCACACAAGGGCTTGAGGGATTTCTTGGCAGAAGCAAATGGTCGATTTATTGGCATGTAGGGCAACAATACAGAACAGTCTGGGTCCACTAGCTTTCTCCAGCATGAAGTCCTAACAGAAAATATGATTACATCTATTTATCTGAAATGGTTTCATAAGTGATTCATTGCTTTGCGTTTGTAAAGAACTGTAGCTTGGTTGGCAGGGTGTAAGTATTTAGTGGGGGATGGAATTTCAACCACATGGAAGATAAACAGAGAACTTTGCTAAGCATTATAAACCATCATAAGTAATATTAATTTTGTTTCTTGATTGTGCCATGGGTACAAGCATTTCAGGAGACAAATGTCCTTAGATGTACTGTAACTAGTTTAAACCATGTCTGTTGTCTGCATCTCCCTCTCCCCTTCTAGCTGGCTGGCTCTCAGCCCAGGTCTTGACAGAGTTTGAGACATTTGCATCAAATCAGTTCAGTACTACCAAGTCTTATCATATGTATGATATGTCAGTAAGTCTACTTACAAAAAAGTTCCATTAAAAGTCACTGAATTTGGATGCAGAAAATCTAGTTTCCATTTCTGGTCTTGTCATTTCCCTAACCTGTGACTTTGGACAAGTTCCTTAACTTCTCTGAACCTTAATAATCTCACAAGTAAGAAAGAAGGAATAAGGTCTCACCAAGCTTTGGTGAGATTCAAATGAGACAATGAGAAAAGACCTTTGGAAGTGGCAGTGCTGCTTGCGAGCTGGCTTTGCTCTTCACACCTTCATCCAACTCCTTCCATCCAATCTCAGCCACCACTTTGCAGTCTCAGGGGAGCTGGTTTATAGCAAAGCTAAATGCCACATTCTCCACATAGCCAGGCCTCAAGGCACCAATTAGGATTTGTTGAGCTTTTTCAACATATTCCCCTCATTTTCCAGAATCTTGGATTTCAGTAAAAATGTCTTGACTAAGAGTTTAGCTTACAATCTGGAAAACAGAATAGGAAAGATAATATGAAAGAACCATGCAAAACATACACATTTCTTTAAGGTGCATTAGAACGTTTCATGCTTCTATGGATTCCCCCCTCTTTTGTATCCCCTACCCTTTTTCAAAATAAAAATTACATCTTAAAAAATATTTAAAATCCTCATATAGGAAAATTAATGAAGAATGGTATAAAAAATAAAAATATAAGCTTTCATGAAACCTCTATGCTACTTAAAAAAAAAATTACCAACATGTTTAAAGCCCACCTCCTACCATATTTCTTCCCACTTTTAGCCACTTACTTATCCACTTAGAGTTAAGCAATATCCTACAGGCTACAGTAATCACCTCTTTGCTCTGTTCTATAGTTTTATCATCTAACTGTGCATCTCCACAAATTACAATTTAGGTATAAGGAGTGTTGTCAGGATTTTCTATAAATGGAATCATACTATGTGTGTATATATATATATATATATATATATATATATATATATTCTTCTTGTCTTCCTTTTTCCTTTTTTTTTTTTGGTTTAGTATTATATTTGAAAAAGTCATTCAGTTTATTGCATGTATCAATAGTCGTTATCCATGCTTAGTCACTGTTAGGGAGCATTTAGACTTTTGCTTTGACCTTAAGGTAGACAGGAAATATTCCAGAATTTTATTTCAGTGCCTTCTTTTTCCGGCAAAGCTTTGGGATATGGTCTAAATTAAATATTATTTGTGATCTGGGTGGGATGACAGAATTGGTCTGGGTATTTAGTTTCCTAGACCTGCCGAAGCAAATTACACAGACTTGGTGGCAGAAAACAACGGAAATTCATTCTTTCACAGGTCTGGAGGCCAAATCGGCATATCAGCAGGGTAAAGCTCCCGTAAAGATTCCAGAAGAGATTCTTTCCTTGCTCTTTCTGGCTGCTGCTTTCTCCTGGCAACCCATGGCTTTCCTTGGCTTGTAGCTGCATCCCTCCAATCTCTGCCTCTGTTTTAACTTGCTGCGTTCTAGGCCTCTGTGCCTGCTCTCCTCTTAGCGGTCATTGACCGTGGGGCTCACTCTAAACTCTAGAGATTCTGTTTCCAAATAGGTCACATTCCCAAGTATTGGGGATAAAGAACATCAACATATCTCTTTGGAGGACACAGTTCAAAACCACTATGGCCTTCAATGAGGGGAGGTAAAGAGAGGGGAAGAGAAAAATTATTAGTTTGTGGAACAATTACCACACATACTATATAATTTTTGCTTGCTTGAGATGTTAACATTTCCCACAGGAGAGCAGTTAAAGAGCTGCCTACTCAAAATAACACACCTGCTTTAAAAAAAAAAATCATCCTTTGATCCTATTAGGTAGTTTTTACAGACAGTCTAATAGCTGAAAGAAATAGGTCAGGGTCCCAGGAGGTCACCTGTGTGCGTTATACCATTTATGTGTTCTATTTTGCACCTGAGTCCTCTACTGAAGCTTACCTTACAGATAATGGGGGTGGGGGGAAACTCACAAGTTACTCAAAAAGAAGCCATTTTTTCAAGAGACACTCTGATTTTGTGTAAATTGAATTCCTAGTTTTAGTGCATTCAAAAAAAATTTAAGTTTTTAAAGGTGAAATCTCATCTTGTCTACATAAGGCTTTTGTTTCACTTAAGCCCTTGTCTGCATTCTTTCATGTTTTGGCAGCATAGATCTTATTGTTAGCGAGATCAGCATTCCTCAGTGGCAGAAACTGAACCCAACACTTTACTGATCAAACCTAACCCTGCCCTTCTACCACCACCACTGCCTTTCATGATACTTTTAGAGAGAGAATTCTTACTGTGGGTGCCATTAATGCATCTGGAGCACCCTGTCAAAATTCAAAGGTCTCAAGTTGAGAGCAGGGATAGATAGGAGGAAGCATTAAACAATTTTCAGACATCAATTCTTTAGGCATTAGGTTAACAGATAGTATCTCAATATTTACCTGTCAGCATTCTAAGATATTCACCCCAGAGTTCATAGTTTTGCTGGGGAAAGTGTCAAGGGTGGGAGTTAAGGAAGCCTTGGATCAGAGGATACAACTTAATCAAATAGCATCTTCTCACAGGAAGAGGGAGGGTAAGTTGCCATCTCTTACAATTAGGACCTAAGGTATCTTTCTACTGATTATCTTTCTTTCTGATATTTATCAGTGAGTTCCAAATTTCAGTTCCCACAGGACTCCAACTCTAGGATTTTTTTTCTCAATTCTAGGTAACTTATCTCCAAAGCAAGAAGCAAGTGACCCTTAAAACAGTAATTTTGCACAGTGTAATTTATGTACAATAATCTTCATGAATTTAATAAATTTAATAAACAATTTCTTTAGTTTTGACATGTCTACACACCCCAAAAAATCACTAAAATAGAGATAGGGAACATTTTTATCATACCCTGCATCCCAAAATTTCCTCTCACCACTTTAAAAATCCCTTCTACCTCCTATCTTGGCATCAGCCAGCCATTGGTTTACTTTCTGTCACTATGCATTAGTTTTCATTTTCTAAATTTTGTAAAAATGAAAAAATGGTATGCCCTTTTGTTTCTTTAAATCATTTAGAGGTTCATCTATATTGCCACATAAATCAGTAGTTTGATATTTTTAATTGCAATGTCATATTTCTTTGTCTGGGCAGAGTACAGTTTGTACATTCATCTGCTACATGAATATTTGGGTCACCACTCCCTGCTCTCTCCAGTTTTAAATATTACGCACCATGCTGCAATAACACATGTACAGGTCTTTGTGTGGCTATCTCTTCATTTCATTTTGACAAATATCTAGGAGTAGTATAGCTGGATTTTATAGTATATATGGGCTTAATGTCATAAGAAACTCCTGAACATTTTTCCAAATTGATTTTATCACTGTTTATTCCCAATGAAACAGCATGGAAATTCCAGTTGCTTCATATTCTCACTGACATTTCATTTTATTAATCCCTTAATTTTAAGTTATTACAATAAACGCCCAGTGGTATACATTACAATTTTAATTTTTGTTTCCCTGATGTCTTACAATGATGAACACATTTTCATATGTTTATTGCCTGTCATATATTCTTTTCTGAAGTATCTTTTCAAACCTTTTGCTCACTTTTTAATGTAGATTATTTGTCTTACTAAGTTGTGATATATCTTTAGGTCTTCTAAATAAAGTCCCGTTGCAAATCTATGTATTATAAATTTTCTCTCCCATTTTGTGGAGAGGTTATTGCATATACCTGTGTCTCTCTCTCTCCCCTGTATATTTGTATCTTTATTTTATAGCAAAAGAATTATGCCAAATATACGGTACCATGCTTTGTTTTCTTCACTTATATTTTATATTTCCATATAATTTTATACAAATCTAATTCTTTGAAATGACCTAGCAATGCTTTCTTATAGCATCCCATAACTTATCCCTGTTAAAGGAGTCTGATTGTATCCAGTTCTAATCCTTTAAAACAATGTCACAATGAACATCCATATGCTTGAAAATATAGTCATACATACCACATACACACACAAATATTTATATGAAATTATTTCATGTATATCCAGGGAAGTTTTTAGCACTTAACTTTTTATTTGGATGTTTATATATTGGGTAAAAATACAGTAGTTATTGGATTAAAAAGTATATGTGTTTTGGGGTACCTCCCTGGTGGCCTACAGGTTACGTCTCAGTGCTATCAACACTGTGGCCTGAGTTTTATCCCCAGTCAGGGAGCTAACCCATATGGCACAGCAGACCTTTCCTATCTTGCCTGCTGCTCCTCTTAGCAGTATATTTCAGTAGATCTACCTGTTCTGTTCCCCATTCTGTCTCTGGTGAATCTTCTTACCCCCCCCCCTCAACACCTCTGGTCTATACCCCTGTTCCTGTATGCATAAATAAATATAAACATTTTTTAAAGTATGCATGTTTTATATTTTGATAAGGATGGGCAAATTTTCCTACAGTAAAACTGTACAAATTATCTCATCTACAATGTGAGAGAATCTGCATTTCCCATCTCTTTAACAGTATGAAGTAACCACAAACTTTTAATTTTTTCTTTTTCTGAAAGGTGAGATATGCTATCTCATAAACATTTAATTTGCATTGTCGTTAATGAATGAAACTAAGCATTTTTTTGTATGCTCACTGGCTGAATTGTTTTCTATAAATGATATTTTCACAAGTTTTTTCCACTTTTTCCAACTGAGTTATAAAGTCTTGCTTCTTTTGGATTAATTTGAATGAACTATTTATAAATATAAAAGTACCACACTTTGTCGCCTATCAATATAGCAAATAAGACTTTCTTTTATCTTTGATGTGGTATTTTTGTACAGAGGTCTTAAATCATTTTGTTTTTTATCCTCTCATAACCATACTTCCAAGGAATGTCTTCATTTTTTTTCTTTAAAGTTATTTCTTATTATGTGGGTAGAAATTCTGCTTCCATTAAAAAAAATCTTATTATTCTTTTATCAGAGAAATGGGAAAAAGAGGGTGGAGTGTCCTGCTTAGATATAGAGCTGGGCTCAAGGATGCGTTTGCCTCCCGTGGTTGGATGAAGCACTGTTTATTTTATTACCTTTCTGGGCTTCCAAATTAATTTGGGACAATGGAAGCCTGAAATAAATATGAAGAATAAAAAGGATATGTTTGTTTTGCTTTCAAATTATTGGCATCTTATACATGGCATTAAATGCACTTTAAGATTCTGGATTCTGAATGCTTGACGCTTTTTATTTTGGGTATATATGTTCCAAAGCCCGTTAACACCCACTGGGATTTTTCCCCATGTAACCAGCTTTAGTTTGAGGCTTTTTATTTAGACATTTACCTTTTCCATTTAAAAGTTTGAAGAAGAGAACAGGTTTATCTTTTGAGCTCATTGGTTGACAAATACTAGGAGTACATCTCTAGAATCCCAGGCTGTGTGCTTCCTTTTAGCCATAATTGTGATGCAAGACTGCCAAAAATGTTTAAGATTTTAATGGCACTTCCGAGGCTGCTGATGTAAGATTCTAAGCAGATGACTTGAGGAAGACCCCATCATTATTTTCACAAGGTAGCAGAGAAATCCGTTGAATCCCAAGATTGCTTCTCAAGGTTTGGTCAGGGTCTCTACCCTGAATGGAGCCTTGGGAAGGGCTTTAGACAAACATCCTCTTTAGCTGGAGGAATCAGTCTGCAATCACAACCTTCTATTGCTCTGCAAATCTGCTCCTTCCTTGAGATGAGCAAGTCAATTAAATCATAATAGCTTCACTCTTCCTCCTACAAATCAGCAGAGGTTGATGGAATAGAAACTGCAGGCAATTTTTCCAGTGCTAACCTATTTGGAAATGGTTGTGCTCTTTGTAGCTCTTGGTGTCTCCAGCAAGACTGAGTTTGGGCATAATTTCCAAGAAAGCAGCCTATTCCTTTGGTCATTTCTATCTCCTTCCTTATCTTATCCCTTTGGTTTTCAGCACCCCCAGACTTATCTGGACAAAGTCCCTACACAGACATGCTTCCCATCGCTTAGTTTTCTATGCTCCAAAATTATTATCTTCCTTCTTCCCATCAGAAATTATTACTAACTTTTTTTTAAATTGGTTTGATAATGAAATCTCCCTCTTGTCCCTGGTTTTGCATTTTATTAGTTGTGCTCTTATTCTTACAATTAGGAAAGAGTAGAAAATATACTATAATTTAATCCTTTGCAAAGTCTGTAGTGACTCAGAAGAGGAGCAGGAGAGCACCATGTGATCCACAGGGTCAGCCTGTAAGCTAGAAGCCTCTCTGGAAGTTCAGCGATAGTTACTTAAGGCAACATAACATATCTGAAAATGTAATGCCTTTGAGATAACAATAATAATGTTAATAATGTACTTTTTAAAATCTATTTTGAGTTAGGGTGTTGCTTGGTTGGTTGGTTCTGGTTTAGGATTGTACAGTGAGTGTAGGTGGATGTTAGCATGTGTTTAGCTGGGGCTGCTGGTCATAACATCCATCCACTTGTGGCCTCTCCAAGTAGCCCAGGATTCCTCATAACACGGTGACTGCATTCCACAGAGAAAGATAGGAAGGGGGACAGAAAGAGAGGTTGAATATATCTTATCTTTGATGACTTATCCTTGTAAGTCTCACAGCATCATTTCTATATATTCTATTGATCAAAGAATTTACAAAAAGTCCCCCAATTTCAGAGGAGGAAGCAAAGAGCCAACATCTTGATGGAGGAATGCTAACGTTACTTCATTATAAAAGCATGTAGAATGGGATAGAAATCCATACTAGTGTGAGCACATTTCGACGATGCAATCTGCCATGATACGGCTCCAGTTGCAGTGAGCAGGTGCATCCACATGACCACAAGCACAAATGTATCCATGAGCCTTAGCTACAGTGAGGTTGGATCTAACTAGGGCTCACCCATTTAGCTTTCAATCAGAAAAGGATTATAGGGGGCCTTCTAAGATGTGTGCCCATGGAGATGAGCATTGCAGTTGCTTACAAAGCATCTGTTGAATTGTAGTCTGACACCCATTTGAAGGGTGTTTAAAGAAAAAGAAGTCTAGGAGTCGAAATTGAAAGTGCAAATTGCAAATTCTTCCCTTCTAGAGTGATAAGGCTATAAATACTGAGGCTGTTTCTGCTAAACAACAAATGGAAATGCTCCAGAATCAATGAGAGGTGTTAGTATCAGGGAAAAACAGCATCTTAAATCCTTACGCTAACAATTAAATCAGACACTTTTGAGACTTTATCTGAGACACTCCTGGCTGTACTTTATCCTCCGTGGCATGATTCAGAAGCTCACAACTGATGATACAAAAATTTTGGAGGATCATTGGTTTGACTTTCTCAGCACTCTTCCCAAATATAGCTCACTATATTACATTCAAGTGAATCTTATGTTTTCAGAGAAAAAGATGATTAATAAAAATGGTTTTCCAGTAATGTATGTCATGGCCTCCAGAAGTCAAAGCATTGGCCTGCCCAGTAATAGTTGAACATCAACTCGCTCGGAAACAAAGGGATTTATCTATGAAATGTCAAGGATTTTGAAGTACAGACCCTGTGAATCATAGAAATCTCTGGGAAAGCGTGAAGATTTAGGGATTACTCACCTCACCAAATGTGGTGTGTATTCAATTAGAGAAAAAGTGTGTGGTCATTGTAACTAGGCTACTATTAGGAGACATCTAAGCTGTTAAATAAATAGGAAAATGGAAACAATATAACTTTAGAATTTAAGAATTCTATTTCTCTAAAATGCTTGCAATGCTTTAGGCCTGCCAGAGTGCAAGTTCCAGATGGAGATGCTCAGAACACTGCTCTGCCATGAATGAACTGTGCGTGGGTTACTGGAAACACTGACATCAGTAGCAGCCATTACTCACAACTTCCAAAAGGCACCACTGCTATTCCCTGATTAAAGCCTTTGCCGGTGGGACAGGCAGCCCCACAGTGGCCATGTGTGTGGGATCCAGAGTATAGGCTACAGCATCAGGCTCTGTGAATTTTGATGAACTCACTGCAGTTGTGCAGTTGTGGTGAGATTTTAGACCTCTCTGATTCTCAGTTTCAACATCAGTAAAATGGGGATGATAACACCTACCACATGTGTCAAGCCCAGAGAGAGCAAGTGGTAGCAGTACGTGAGCTCTGGTTCTTTTGGCCACATCGTCTGTAGTTACCTAGAGAGAGTGACAGAAAATACATTACAGAAAAACTACAAAATGACTCTGCCAGGAATCCCAGGTATTGACCTGGGGCAGGGTGGAAATATTAACTGCAGTGCAAACACTGAGGGTGTGCAAGTAAACTTAACCTGCAGCACATCCTCCAGGGTTGCCTCCAGGAACCCTTGGTCCAATCCATAAGATACTGGCAACACATTTGCCTTTCAGATTTTCAGAAAATGAAAGCAGATCGTGGTGCACAACTGCTTTCTTGATGTCCATAATCCTTTGTGTGCCCTCTTAGACAGGGTTAAACTCGTGCTATGTGACTTAGCAGTACGTTTGTCAGAAAGCTTGATCTATCCCTGTGGGACCCTGAGGAGGGAAACACGGACAGTGCTCAGAGGTTCTTTTTATCATGTCAATGAGAGGTAGGGAAAAGCAAGTCTCAGACCCACAGTCACTATTGTTAACACTCTCCTCTTTGTCATCTGATTGTAGCTCTATTTTTTTCTTTTTTGGAGGGGGTGGAGTAAAAGAACAGCCCTTGAGAAACTCGCAAAGTCAACAGCAAAAATCTAGGAGACTTTCAGAAAATTTTCTACCTTAAGTCTTATCTCTTGATCTTTGAGTCCTATGTAGCCATCAGATATCAGATTGGGATCATCAAATCTCTCTGTTTCAGTCCTTAACATAAAAGCCAACTTTGGTGTTTGTATCACTCCAGGACTCCTGGGTTTGTATTTGTTTTTGATGCACATAGCTTCCTTCTTTCAGGATAAATTAGAAAGTTTTTTGTTTTTATTTTGTTTTCAAATTACATGCAATATTGGTTGATTTTATCAGGAAACTATGAAAGGTATTCAAAATAGACAAAAATAGAACTCTGTCCTAAGTGCAATCCACCATGACGTGGGTATCCAGACATCCTGAAGACACAGTCCCTGAGTGGAATCCAGCTGTTGCCGACTCCTGGAGCCCCTGCTGCTTCTTCTACAACTGTCCTGGGCCCTCTGTGCTACTGGCCTCCTTGTGTGGCATTCTGCTTCAAGGCTTGAAAAGAACAAGTCTATCATTCATTTCTCTCCTTAGGCAGTGACAAGGTATCAACCACCTATATGGGATGGGAGTTGCCGGGAGAAAGACTGAGAATAAAACTCTCTAATGAGATGATTTTGAATGACTCAAAACAAGCCATGAAATAAGGTAATGGAATGGTGAATACCAAGATGAAACAGAGCTTTGGAATGTTGCATCCTCTTGAACAATGCTTTCTCTTTGGGCCACCCAACTTCACATGTGTTAAGGATTAAAGTCACAAGTATTTATAAAATTGCATTGTGCTACCCTTAGTTCTCAAGCAAATGCTAATTCTACAGCCTTATGGCTAGCTTACTAGTAGAAAAATTCTGAACCTTTACTTTTTTTTTTTCAATAACACATACCCCCCCCTTAATGTAAATAGCCTTTTTTAATTTCCTACCAATTTATTCCTATTAATTTCCTACAATAATCTCTTGCAGCAACCAGAATTTTTTGAACATAGCATTGAAATCCTTACTCTATCATTGAAGAACTGTGGACAGAACATATTTCCTTATGTGTAATTTGGTATAATTATGGTGTAATTCATCAGATTTGGAAGAGGCTAAATAGCATGTTAAATGTTTAGCCCCTCACAAGGATGGTTTAACATCCGAAAATCAATCAACGTTATCCAACACATCAACAAAAAGAAATATAAAAACCATATGATAATATCAATAGATGCTGAGAAAGCTTTCGACAAAGTGCAACACCCATTCATGATAAAAGCCCTTGAAATTCTTGGGATACAAGGAACATACCTCAACATCATAAAGGCCATCTATGACAAGCCAACAGCCAGCATCATTCTCAATGGTGAAAAGCTGAAAGCAATTCCATTAAGATCTGGAACAAGACAAGGATGTCCACTCTCACCACTGCTTTTCAATATAATACTGGAAGTCCTAGCCAGGGCAATAAGACAAGAGAAAGACATCCAAGGAATCCAAATAGGAAAAGAAGAAGTCAAACTATCACTATTTGCAGACGATATGATATTATACATAGAGAACCCCAAAAACTCCACAGAAAAGCTAATTCAACTCATCAATCAGTTCAGTAAAGTGGCAGGATACAAAATCAACATGCAAAAGTCAGTAGCCTTCCTATACACAAACAATAAATCTGAAGAAGAAGAAATAAAAAAAAACATCCCTTTTGTTATTGAAACAAAAAAAATCAAATATTTGGGAATAAATCTAACAAAAGAGATAAAGGACCTATACAAAGAAAACTATAAAACACTGTTAAAAGAAATAGAAGAAGACACAAAGAAATGGAGAGACATCCCCTGCTCGTGGATTGGAAGAATAAACATTATTAAAATGGCCATCCTTCCAAAAGCAATATACAGATTCAATGCTATTCCAATCAAAATTTCAATGTCATTCTTCAAAGAAATAGAACAATTATTGATGAAATTCATATGGAATCACAAAAAACCCCGAATAGCCAAAGCTCTCCTGAAAAAAAAAGAAGGGAATGGAGGCATTACACTCCCAGACTTCAAACTATACTACAAAGCCATAATCATCAAAACTGCATGGTATTGGAACAAGAACAGACATACAGACCAATGGAATCGAATAGAAAATCCAGAAATAAATCCACAGATTTATGGTCAACTAATCTTTGACAAAGGAGCAAAGACTATGCATTGGAGCAAAGAAAGTTTGTTCAATAAATGGTGCTGGGAAAACTGGGTCGCTACATGCAAAAGAATGAAGCTTGACCACTACCTCACACCATACACAAAAATCAACTCAAAATGGATTAAAGAACTAGACATAAGACCTGAAACCATAAAATATATAGAAGGAAATATAGGCGAAACACTACGTGATCTGCACATCAAAGACATCTTTACAGACACATCACCCAAAGCAGTTATAGTGAAAGCAAAGATAAACAGCTGGGACTACATCAAATTAAAGAGCTTTTGCACAGCAAAAGAGACAATAACAAAAACAAAGAGAAACCCCACCAACTGGGAGAACATTTTTGCACCCAACACTAATGATAAAGGACTGATCACAAAAATCTGCAAAGAGCTGATGAGACTCAGCAACAACAAAGAAAATAATCCAGTCAAAAAATGGGCAGAAGAGCTAAAAAGAAACTTCTCTGAAGAGGAAATGCAAATGGCCAACAGGCATATGAAAAAATGTTCAACATCACTTGCCATCAGGGAAATGCAAATCAAAACTACCATGAGATACCATCTTACACCAGTGAGAATGGCACATATTAAAAAAACTAGCAACAACAAATGCTGGCGAGGGTGTGGAGAAAAAGGAACTCTTCTGCACTGTTGGTGGGAGTGCAAACTGGTCCAACCACTGTGGAGAGCTGTGTGGAGATTTCTGGACCTACTAAACATAGAGCTTCCATATGATCCAGCAATTCCACTCCTAGGTATTTACCCAAAGGACACAGAAACATCAATTCCAAAGAACACCTGCACCCCTATGTTTATAGCAGCACTGTTTACAATAGCTAAGCTTTGGAAACAACCCAAATGCCCAAAAATAGATGACTGGATCAAGAAGATGTGGTACATATATACCATGGAATATTACTCAGCATTCAAAAAAGATAAACACATGCAATTTGCAGCAACATGGATGGCGCTGGAAGGGATCATGCTCAGCGAAATAAGCCAAAAAGAAAAAGAAAAATACCGGATGGTCTCACTCATAGCAGGAATCTAGAAAACTTAAATAAGGGACCAGGAAAATGAATAACTATAAGAAAGTGAAAATCAAAATCAACAAAAAACTATGAACCAGAGATACTTTTAGGGGGGCGGGGCGGGAGGGGAGGGATTGGGGTCAGAATGGGGGGGCTGCAATTGTATGGGGAATATAACAATAAAATTTATAAAAAAAAAAAAAATAAATGTTTAGCCCCTGACCTAATACATAATAGGTTTTTGATAAAGAATATTTCTATTAAGAATCACTTTTCCTTCTAGGATATTGTTATAAGAGTAAATGGAATGTTTGTCAATGCTTTTATCCTGACTTTCTTTACTAGCTTTGGATACAGAAGAATCTTGGTGTTTCTCATGGAATTTTGAGTAGTGTTTTGGGACTTACATGCTATGAGCTTCAGAGTGACAGAGATTTAATCTGTTACATACTTTCCCTGAAACTTTGACTCTTTTATAGTGCTTGGCACAGAGTAGACACCGAACAAACATATCAGTTGAATTAATGAAGCAATGAATTATAAAATGTTAAAAATTATAAGAAGGACTCTGACATTGGATAAAAAAGTAGAAATCAGGTATGATGGTTTTAATACAGGTGATGAAGCTGCTTTCTAAAAATAAATATATGTTTTTAAAGAATTTTACATGGCAGAATATTAATTTAGTTCAATAGCTATAATTTAAAGTACTAAATGTTCATGCATATACAATGTTAGAAGAGAAAAATTATTTCCTTCCAGTAATCAATATTTATTTACTTCTTGTCCAAATTATACTTTGAAATGCTCTTTGTTGAGAAAATACTAAGTGTGTAGTTTTGGTTTTGATCTTCATCACAGCAAACATCCTGAAATGAACATATCTTGAAATGAACAAATGATCATGAAAAGAAAACTTAATATTCTGATAAAATTGGATGATAACTCCAAATTGAGACAACAAAAACACTTTATACAATTTGATTTCTACTTATATTTTTAGATTTTGTTTTCTGGTTTGTAGAAATTTGTAGCATTTTCCATGACTCATAATCCATAATAAGAATTAGATTCATTACTCATATTAGTAAAAATTTTTAATCACAAAATCTAGCTGTCATTGTTTACATTTTTAAAGTTAATGGAGGAAACATTAAGACATCAAGTGGTTGTAACTAGGCAATTGTTCTAAGGGGGACAACCTTATACAGGCAGAAAATAGACATTAAATGACATAATAGGTCATAGATGCATCTCATTTCCTCTCTATGTTGGGAACCATCAAAGGAAGTCTTTAATACAATGGAAAATGGTATTTTTTTCAAATTCATGGAAACTAAGTATATGGGGTCCGAAAATTAGAATGAATACAGGTTCCCCCCACTATATGAAAGTGTTCCTATGAAACATTTCGTAAGCTGAAATGGAGTAAAGCAAAGAAGCAATTACTATGAATATATGTGGAAAAAATTTGAAGCTTCTCATGCCTCTAAAATTACCTAACAAAACACAAATAACACATAAAACCTAAAATAACATAACATATAATAACTGGGAATGTTAGGGTACATATGCTGCTTCTATGAAGTAGTTTCAGGAAAGGAATTGGAGATGCCACTCTTCTGCTGACACCTGCAGCTGCCTCTATTAAAGCTGCAGCAAAACACTTGCTGCATGTTAGTTTTACTTTTTGACCTTTGTCATAAAAGCAAAAAATCCTCTGGGGATTTCTTCCTGTTTTGTAAAAATAGGTACTTATATAATTATTTCTAGATGTGAAGTAGATTAACTAAAATCTTTGAAAAGTCGGGTTACCTGGATTCGATAGGTCTGGTTTGCTTTTTTATGTTCCAACTGCGAAGTACTAGATAATTCAAAGTATGTTCTGGTTAGCCTATGCTTATTGTGGAAATGAAACTGGAAAGAGACCTTTAATTATTGAGTGTGTGCTCTGCGTCAGACAGGCAGCCTGGCACTTCTGCCACTTCTCCTTACCCACCTACTCTGCTTAGGTCTCCCAAGATTGCCACATGATTTATTGTTAAGAACCTGAGGGCAGGGAACTAGTTTTATTGCACTTTCCACCCCCACACGTAGCCTAGCAAATGATTTGTAAAAATACTTGTTTATTAAAATTTGTGTATCTCTGGCAGAAGAACTTAAAAGACATTTCTCCAAAGAGAAAATGCAAATGGCCAATAGGCATATGAAAAAATGTTCAACATCCCTTATAATCAGGGAAATGCAAATGAAAACCACATTGAGATACCACAGTACACCAATAAGAATGGCACATATCAAAAAAAAAAAAAAAAAAAAAGCAACAAATGTTGGTGAGGATGTGGTGAAAAAGGAACTCTCCTACCTTGCTGGTGGGAATGCAAACTTGTCCAACCACTATGGAAAGCTGTCTAGAGGTTACTCAGTCTACTAAAAATGGAGCTACCATATGACTCAGCAATTCCACTACTAGGGATCTACACAAAGGACACAAAAACATTGATTCAAAGGAACACCTGTACCCCTATGTTTATTGCAGCACTATTTACAATAGGTAAAACCTGGAAACAACCTAAATGCCCAAAAGTAGATGACTGGATCAAGAAGATGTGGCATGTATACACAATGGAATATTATTCAGTAATCAAAAAAGATAAACTCATGCCATTTGTAGCAACATGGATGGAACTAGAAGGAATTATGCTCAGTGAAATAAGCCAGAAGGACAAAGAAAAATATCGGGTGGTTTCACTTATAGCAGGAATATAGGGGAACCAAATAAATCATCAGTGTAAGAAAATATTAACAGTACAAAACACAACAAAGCAAAAACAGACAATGACAAATCAGAGACATCCTGCAGGGGAGGAGAGAGAGGAATCACAGGGAGGGAGGGAGGAGCACAGGGCACTGAGGTGATGGTGCACGGGTGCATTGGTGAAGGGAACTCTATGGGGACTACCCCTGAGGGGTGGGGGGAAGCAAATATTGTTTAAATATGAAAAATGATGTAAAAATTTCAAAAAAAAATTGTGTATCTCTAGAATGTTACTTCCAAATTGAGATAGCAAAGACACAACCACTGATTCCCTTCTAATTCAATTAACTGAGAGAAGGAATAAGACTCTCTCAGGATATCCATTCGCCCTTGCTTTTCAGTAGAAATTCAAGTGAGGACATGGACAAACTTTTATAAATTTCTTCTTGCTTTCAGTAAAACATGAAAAAAGCCCATGAGAATAATGGTTAGGGGAAACCTTATTATGGAGCTAATTGTTTTAATCGTCTTCAAATACAATATCCAGTATTTATTAAGGACCTACCTACTGACTTGAACATTGTCTTAAGTGCCTTACAAGAATTAGCTCAGTTAATCTCACTTATTCTCAAGAGAATCTCATGAGAAAGTTCCCATGATCACTCTTATTTTATGAACTAGGAATCTAAGGGAGAGAGTGTTGCTTTGGTTTGCCCACAGCTGCACAGTTAAGGATGGGTAAGCTGGAATCACTACCCAGCAAACTTGCTTAAGGCTCACTAGCTCAACTCTCTCCACACTGTGCTGACTTTCTGTGTGGCTGTCAAATGACAGCTTGTTCATCTTTCTCCCATCAATAAGCTGAATCTGGATCATTTGGCTGCTTTTAGTTTATGGCTAGCTCTTCGAACTTCATTAGCTATTTAAAGTATAAATGTTGATTACCTCTTTAATGCTATCATCACTTTAGCCTTGCAAGTCCTTATTCATTCTGAGCTCTGAGTATCTACAACATTTTGCCCTTGTTCTCTGAAAGAGACTGACATTTTAAAATGTGCACACAACATGCGTGTGCATAAGGAAACAGCCGCACATGCGTCCTGTGGGTCTTGCTGTTAAATGTGTGCCCTCAGTCTACGGGCATTTTCTATCAGTGGTTTTTGGTTGCTCCCCTGGGAGTCTTTGTCTAATAAATCAAACTTGCTCTCAACAAATAATTTGTGTAATTTATTGAGATAGAGAAGTCTCAGAAATATTTTTTTATATCCCCAGTGACTTGATATAAACCCGACTGTGGTGGGCCAGAAATGATTCTCTTAGTCCCACAGAAATCACTGAGTGGTTCACAACATGATTAAGCTGGAGGCAGTTTAAGTGTTATGTTTGACTCTCATGCAGTTTGCTGTCAACCATTCTGAAATAATTATAATAACCTGCAGATTTGAAGTGTACTCTGTTCAGTGGGTGGCAGATCTGTTTCTAAACATTTCTTCATCAAAAGATTCCTAGCAGGGATTTTATTTCCTAACCATTCTTTATAGGAAACAGCATCCCATATTTGCTGCATTTGCATGTCAGTAATAAAAGAGTTGTATGTGTGAACACAAAACTACCGATTTTTACTTTTGTTTTTATTTTATCATCTTAGATTTGTTCATCTTAAAGAGATCAGTGATGTTGAGCAATATATAATCAAAATACTAGATAATGATTTAGTTAATTTCAGGGGAAATGCCTGGTTATCTGATTCATTCATATGGTAATTTTTTGTTTTGATTATCTGGATCATTACAGTTCTACACTGGTATAACTCATAACTCTAAGTCCAAAAAAAGTAGGTGTGAATTTTGGAGATTCATTTGCAGATGTGCTGCCAGTGATCAATAACTAGCATGAACTAAATTATCAAAGGAACTTAGTAACTTGCCACATCCTCTAGGTCTCAAAATGTTGAATGTCCTCTCTCATTATGTTTTCCAAAATTTTAGAAGGGATAAAGGCTGTGATCTGGTCTCTATGGTATCTAACCACTTCAAGAACACACTCACACAAGCAGTTGTGTTGTGGTTTTGTGAAAGATTAGGAAAGATAATGAAATCTAAGCCAATCATGATTTTAAAAAATGATCCTCATATGTATTTGCTGTCAGAACCTCAGGATGTTACATATAGTTAAAACCCCATAGGCCTTCTGGTTACTATCAGACTTTTGAAATTTCAGTGGAAACCAGGAACAGACTATAAAAAATTCCTCATGTTTTATGAACATGTTTAATGTCCTAAATTTGTCTGTTTCAGAAGATGTGCTTATTATTTTCTATCTGATTTTCTTCAGAATATAGTAATAAAATTTTGAAACTGGTGAAAGTCCATAATATTTATCCCAGTTCTCTCCTTTAAGGTCCAGCTGCTCCTATGAACACTTAGGTGACTCTCAAGAAGCTCAGTGCTCACAAATCAAGATGGGTCTCTTGATTCTTCTCCCAAGCCCTGCTGAAACCTGTTCCTACTCTTGGCTTTCCAAAATGAAAAAAGGACACTTAGTTGGCAAGTCAGAAACCTTAAGCATGTCTTCAAGCATAATGCAAAGAGAGTAGGATGCATGCATAGGAGGCATATAGTTATAGAAATTTCAACTTAAGAATAGACATATTTGCAAGATGAAAGAAAATGAGTACCTGTCTGACCATCTGGAGTCATTTGTTCTTCACTTTCCATATCTATAACTTCACCAACTCCTGACTCTTATTCCTCCATAAGTTATCTTGAGTCTTTTCATTTTTTCCCATCTCCCCTGCTCTTATCATGATTATCAATCACCTATACTTGCTTCCCAACTTCCACTTTTGCCAATTCATTACTTCTATAGAGTGTTCTTTAAAACACACAAACCCAAGCAGTATGTCCCCTTCTTCATCAATATCCATTTACATTTAGCATAAAATAGAAATTCATTATTTAGGCATACAATGAGTAATCTTAAAAAGTGGTCCCCATGCAACCTTCCTTGGCAACTCCTATTCCACAGATGACAAAGAGATACTCAGACAAGTTGAGAGCTTCCTTAATTTATCCAAATCCACTTTAGTCCAAGTCAAGGATCAAGTCAGAAATTGAGTAGATCTGCCTGATTCCAAAGCCCACTTTGGAATTCCATCACCACTTTTATTTACCCAGGGTACTTAGTGAAATGATTGAGAGGACAAGAGGGCTGTTAATCTTTAGAATACTAGTCAAGTGAATTATAGCTCATTCAAAGTCACACAAGGTCAACCCAATTTTGTTTTGTTTTTTTCTTTGTTTAATTTTTTAAATGTCAGAGGCTTTTTTTTGTCTTTGTATTAAGGTAATATTAGTTTACAACACTGTGTGTGATTTGGAGGCACAGGGTCACACCTCCTCAGGTCCATGTCCCCACACCACACTCACAACCAAGTCACACAATAGTCCTCCACCGCAGTCCACAGTACCCCTTCCTTCTTTGTGTGTTCTTCCTTCATTCTTTTGTAGCCTTAATTCCATTCAACCCAATATTGATATCTGATTGTGGGGAGATGTGGACCAGTGACCAAAGCTTAGAATAGATACCCCTGGTACTGCGCCTGGCTCTTGCTCCTTAACTCACTGAGTGTAAGCCTCCAACAATGTCTTTGGGAGGTATATTTTTCTCAGGATGAAATATGACTCAGAAAAATAGAAATCTTCCAGGATCTATTTCTGAAATTCATTCAATTGAGAAAAAGATCCTTTCTCAAGTTAAAATTGTCAGAGGGTTTGTCCAGAGATGAGTGAACATTCCTTCCCTTATTTGTTCATTCAGCAAGTACTTAATTTGTTCATTGTTCATTTACTAAGTGCTTATTATACGCCAGGTGTAGTGTTTGGTAAAAGGAAATGAAAGAACATTCCTGGTCCTTCCTAGAGGAGTTTTAGTAGGGACGCTAGGCTAGACAGAGATGGCAAAAGTCAGTTTCTCTTGTGTTTGACTCATATTGTCCTTCCCCCTCACAGTCCACTGGAACCAGCTGGGGGGGAGACTTTTACAGCTATCTCACTGGTTGGTTTCTATAATTCCTATAGAATCAGTAGATGATCTGAATCCTAGGATACAATGGCAGGATGAGTCAGAGGATAGAATTAGATGGAAGGTGAAAAGAGCTAGGAAATCTTTTAGTAAAGGACATAGGGTTGGATTCCACGAGTAGTAATTTTGGATTTTGAATGTTGCATTCTTCTTTTGCATTGCAGTTTATTTATGATAGTACCGAACCTTAATGACATTCTGTAAATAACATAACCTGTTGTTTGTTGTGCTTTGGAAAATTCAAGGAGGATATCAAGGTGTTATTTAGTGTCTGGTCATATAAGACAGAATAGCAGCAACCCAGAACAGCAGCAACCCAGATCAGGGTTATGATATAGAAAGAGGTAGTCAGCAAAGGTGTTCAGAGCAGCAGATCAGAGGAGGATCTAACAAATAGGTGGATTTGCCTAAACTGTCACCATTCCTTAGGATTTGCAAAAATACAAAGGGAAGAAAGCTGACAACCCTTGGCAGTACAGGAAAGGACAAATTCCATGTCAGTTGCTATTAACTAAATGACTGATCCCTGAAGCCTAGAGAATGTGGGAACATTTGGCATCCTCTCGTTGGGCCACATGACTTAAAATTCTCTTACTTAAATATGTCTACCGCAAAGTAGGAAAAGTGAGAAAAATCCATTATGTATTGGGCTAAAATCTTCTTGCTTAAAAAAGCAAAGCAAAACAAAACCCAGCTAAGTTAACTGGACCATCAATGAGGTAGGCTTCGGACTGAATTAAATCAATTTGCTTTCTTCAAAATGTCTAATGTGATCTATCAACTTAGGAAATGGAAAATTATTGGACATGGAGGGATATAGTGTAGGGAAAGGTCATTTTAGCTCCACTGCTCTGTCAGATGAATGAGGATGACAGAGTTGGGTCTTTTAGGAATCAGAGAATTCCTAAAAAAGGACTGAATCTTTAGGGTGTGGAGTAGTGAAAGAAGATTGGAAGACGAGAGGGGAAAAACTGCCAAAAAGAGATTCTGCTGACTTTGCCATTTTGCTTTGGTCATATTCAATCATCTTTAAATGAGTCAATGATGTAATTGGATACAGTTGTTAAAACAGCCCAGATAAAATCAGTACTGCCACATTTGAATATTTCAGAGGAGTGAGAGGGAAAAAGAGAAGATTTATAATATGTGGTCTGCTTATCATAAATATGTACCACTGGTAAAACTGCTCTACAACTTTGACTTGAGTTCTGAATAAAAATTAAATTGTTTTGCTGGCTTTGTTGGATAATGGACCCACATCATCTGTTTATTTCATGGCATATTATGCCTTGACCTAAGAGAAAATACTTAAAAACTATTTTTTCTTCCCAAATAGAGGTGCCTGTATATGTCATTCTTGGTTGGAGTATAACCCTGGTGAAAATAAGACCTAACACTGTTTTCATGAGTCAGAAAAGTGGCCAGCATTTGTTAGGGCTTATTGTGCTAACCCTCATGCTAAGAACACATTTTTATTTCATACCATCCTCACTGTACTCCTTTGCGGTAAGTACCCTAGCCAGCCCCTATTCCACAGGTGAAGAAAGAGATACTCCAAAAGTTGAGAACATGCCTAACTTACCCAAGTTCTTACTACTAGTGTGAGGTCAGATCAGAAATTGAGGTCTGTTTCAGCCCCAAACCCATGAGCTACACTCTTGGCATTGCCTCTGATGTAATCAATAGTAGTGACCACTATTATTATTTGCTGTGAGTACATAGTAAAAATGATTGCAATAACAGGAAGGCTATTAACATTGGAAATATTAATCAAGTAGATTATAGCTCATGTTCAGTCATCACACAAGGTCAACTCCCATTTTGACAACTGATTATAGCAATATGTGGAATAGCGGCCTAGGACTAGAGTCAGCACCCTGAGGAATGGCCATGGCTTCTGTTGTGAGTCCTCAGACAAGTCATTTAGGTTCTATGAATCCAAGATGGATTTATAAATAATAGAACTTGCCCAGCTCTCACTTTCCAGCTTTTACAAGTCATATGAGAAAGACTGCCTGACAGCACATGGAATTAATTTGCAACATGTACTGTGGCAAACTCTGATACCGTCTGCCCAAGGTTGTAGACCAAGACCAGTGCAGGTCTTATAAATGGACTTGAGCCAAAGAAGAAAAATATCCCAGCTGGTGACTTGGTGTCAGAGAAGAACTTGCAAAAAGGATGGACAAGAAAACATTTTTTCTACATTGTTCTAGCACATTTTCCTCTCATGTTTCTTCTCCCCATGTCTCTTCTGTCAGGTTGTCTCAAGATGCAAGCAGTGTTTCTAGATGGAATCCACAGTCTTGCTGGCCACAGTGACGAGTCCTTGCTCTCCAAGTGATGAGTCCTCTATTAACAATTCCCATAGCTAAGGAAGTTTGTCAAGAAGTGTGGAGTGTAATTTGTATGTCTACGTGTTTGGTTTTTATATATACCTTTATAAATTCTGAGATATGTCACTGATGCTCTCATAGATAGGGTTGCTGGATAAAATGTAGGATTACAAGTTAAATTTGAATTTCAGATAAACTAGGAATAAATTGAGTCTCCAAAATTACATGAAACACACTGAGAGATTATTCTTTGTTTATCTGAAATTCAAATTTAACTGGGTGTCCTACATTTTTGTTTGCTAAATATGGCAAACATACTCATAGCAGGAGGAATATTTTATTTCACTTTTTGGGTGGGATTTAGGTCAAAGGCATGACAAACTGGAACACCAGCTATTTGGATTTGTGTTTATTACTTTGCCCATTTCAGTACTGTGGTGTGAAACATCTGCCATGCTATCCATGTGTTCTTAGTGGGTGTATTTGTGTTTAAATTTTTCAGTTTATAAGTCTCTCCTTTTAAAAGGAAAATAAAACCACACACACATCATGAAACTCATTCACAAAATCAAAGAGATCACAGCCATTGATAGGAGAACTTCTAAAGAAGGCAGCATATTTTGGCCCACCCCCTGACTGTGCTCTTTGAACTAATTGGGAAATATTGTTTGCTGGCAAGCTTTAATCAAGAAATATGTTTCCCCTTAAGGGTGATTTGTCTAATTGACTGTAGAAATGCTTTTTCTCTGCTTCAGAAAGCTTTTCCCATTTGCTAATGATCCCACTTTCCCACTTTGCCCCCACTCTGAAGCTGCACTGAACACACTGGACTGTGTTCAGAAATGTTTGATGAAGTCAGACAAGGTTTCAGAGCAGAATTCAATATGAAACAAGGCATGTCACCTTTCTGAGCTGCAGATACCTCCTCTAAAAAATGTGTTAGATCACCTCTGAGGTTTCATAGCGTAACATTCACTAATCCAAAACAGGCGTCTGGGAGGTATAGAGAATGTAAATAAAGAAAGAAAAGAATAAGGTTTCATTTATGGTTTTATTTCATGGTCCCTTTTTGGGGGGCCCTTTGACTGTAGTGAGGTGAGGTTGTTCAAAAAATATTTAGATATGATTCCCCATTCAATAATACACACCTTCTGGGCTCCAAAGAATTTAACATTCAGTTAACATACCATTTAGCTGTGACATTGAAGAGTCCAGAGGGACATGTTGTCTAAATGGTTCTAAATAACTGGAGTTTGAATGCATATTCACATGTCAGTTAAAATGTTCAGTGCTGTTTGGCAACAGAAAGGTAAAAGATCCATGATGTCACACAAAATAGAAGCTAGTTCAGGTACCGGGACTAAATATGGACAGTCACCAAATGTTTAGGTCAGGAAGCCAAATGAGTCATTCTGACTCATATTTTCATATCATTGTAAATACAATGCTTATGGAAGGGCTGTGTGTGATCTGTTCTCAGACCGGGTTCATTAACACAACTCTATAGATAGGGCAGTGATGTAATAGCAGGATGCTGCAGAAAAACAGGTGAAAATAAACATTGACATCCTTCCTCTGCTTCACAGTCATACCTCAAAGCAAAGAAAAGGTGTGAGTCTCATTACTTCCTGTCAAAGGGTGAAGTCCGGGTTATACTACTATATTTTCAATACATCTATGGTGGTGAGAAAATTTTTTTGTTTCAAACTCCAAGACATGTCATGGCAAACTTAATGTCATGGCAAACTACTTAAAGGCAGTTAAGAGCTACTAGAAATATTCTATATTGTTACATTTATAGCAGTGATTGGTAGCTCACATTTAATCTAAAAACTAAGACTGATTTGTTTATATATTGGCTTAAAAGTATGTTACTCGCTATATCAATGTTTTGCAGAAATTCAATATGATACTTAAAATGTAAATCATTATTATTAACACAATAACATTTTTCCCTCTGGCAAAATCTCAAATATGCTCTCTCTCTCTCTCTCTCTCTCTCTCTCTCTCTCTCTCTCTCTCTCTCTCTTTTAATGCTTAGAGTACATTTGATTCGACTTCATCTAAGGAAGAGGAGAAAGGAAATCTTTGTCATGGGACCCATGTAGAATGGGATATGATAATGGACAGGGTTATTGTCAAGAGAAGTAGCTCTAAGAGACTAGAAGTCATCCTTACTGGGGCTTGCTGGGTCTTTTTTTGTTATTTTTTTTAAAGATTTATTTATTTATGCATACAAGAGCTTGGGTACAGGACAGAGATGTAGGGGGTTGACAGAATTCACCAGAGACAGAGTGGGGAGCAGAACAGGCAGATCCACTGAAATACACTGCTGAGGGGAGCAGTGGCAAGACAGGAGAGGTCTGCTGTACCATGTGGGTCACCTCCCTGGCAGGGGATTGAACTCGCACTGCAGGGAGGCCCACTTGCTGGGTCTTTGAAGGCCCTTCATTTGAAATTTGTCTACTTTTTCCTATCTGTTCCCTTCCTTTCACTGAAAACAAGGAACAAATAATTATATATATATATATATATATATATATATACACACACACACACACACACACACAATATTTTTATATCATTGTTCATTTTTGTACAATGTATGCTTGTATGCTTTTTCCTTTTAGGTGTATTCCCCATAAAATTTCCACCACCTATTCACCCATGAGCCATCACTATAGTCCCTTGTGCTCTTCTCTCCACTGTTTTGGTTCCTCTCCTTCCCCATCCCTTGCAGAATGTCTCTGATTTACAGTTGTCTGATAATTTTGTTTTTTATTTATTATTATTGTTATGTTTTTTTTCTGATGCCTTATTTGGTTCCCCTATATTCCTCTTATATGTGAAACCATTTTCCTTCTGTTTATTTCAGTGGGCATAATCCCTTTTAGCTCTATCCATGTTGCTGCAAACAGTGTGAATTTATCTTTTTTGATTGCTGAATTCCTTTGTGTCTATATACTACATCTTGATACAGTCATCTATTTTTGGGCATTTGGTTTATTTCCATATCTTACCTATTGTAAATAGAGCTATAGTGCTGCAATAAACATAGGGGTGCAGGTATCTTTTTGAATTAATGTTTTAAGGAACAAATGATTTCAAAAGGATAAAACTTGCCATATCAGGAGGAAAGTCCACTCCAGGACCATTTGAGTTGTCCTTTATCCCATACCAGGTGGGTGGTAATTGTTTCACTTTTAGATATTAGTTATCTCTTAGTTATTTCTTTGAGAGAAACACATTTGTAAAAAGGGAAAAATGGTTCATTTCCAAATGCATTCCTATAGTTCCTATGAATTTTTTCTGCTTGTGTTCTAAAAAATGTATCTAATGTGGTTTTCAGTAAAAATAATTTTCTGGTATCTGATTTGAGGTTGACACTCAACTTTTGTCTTTCTTATACAGATGATTCCTCTACACATATCCCTAACCTAGTCAACCTCAGGAATAAGAAGAGAAAAACAATAGCTCTGTGCATTGACCTCTCGATCTTTTTGCGTACTTACCGTACAAGAATCAGTAACTCCCAAGGAAGCCATGTTCCTTTCCCTTGTCACCAGTTAGCAGCTTTATTTGACAAATGAAATTAGAAACACTAAAAACGAACAGAGTTCTTCCAAGGAAAAGATAGCTCATAAACTCTCGGAGAAACAATGACCATTTCAAAAGGCTTCTTTTTCTTTAAATAGTTACTGTTTGGAATATTTTTTTTAAGATTTATTTTTATTTATACAAGAAATGGGGTACAGGCCAGAGTCATGGGAGGGTGAGAGGATTCACCAGAAACAGAGTGGGGAGCAGAACAGGCAGATGGACTGAAAGCAGTGCTGAGGGAAGCAACAGGTGAGACAGGCAAGGTCTGCCTCACCATGCGGGAATCTCCCTGGCTGGCCGGGAATCAAACCAGTGCTGAGGAGGCTGCGGACAGCTTCACAGTGTGGCGTTCAATCCGCTGCACCACCGGGGAGGCCCATTTGGCACAATATTGACCTTGTGGAGTATGAACTACATATTATTTTTTGGCTGGGCCATGAGTGAGTATATACTTGTTAAACCCAGATACATTTCGTATCAATCTACTAGAATAAAAATTGTGTCATTAAATTGTCTTTATTGAGTTTTTATTCAGAATTCCTGATTTCCAGTATGTGGTTATAGAATTCAGAAGCTGTTGTCTAAGGAGACCAATGTAATGTTTTGATCATTAGGAGACTGTTGACATGAAATAAGCAGAAACTAAGTATTTTTAAAAGGTAATGTTACTTCTTGAAAACAAAAAAAGATAGCCAAATCAGCAAGAGTTTTGAATGTTTAGATTTATTTCTGTTTTATATGCAGTCTTGTTCTTTAGATAGATAGGGATAACCACTGGAATGCTGCTAGGGGAATTCTATTGGTCTTAAAGCAACAAGGTGAAGTGGAAAACTAAAACAGTTACCAATTTGATTCAACCTACCTTGTCTTTCACCTCCATAAATAAAAACTAAAGCAAAAAGAGACACACAACCAAGCACCAAAGTTTGACCACAATCATCAAACATTCTAGATAACTAATATGCTTAGAGAGTTTAGTTCTTTTGCTTTAATAAGAAAATAATTGACCCCTCTGAAATAAAATGAAGTACTTTATACCATGTAAAATTATGCTTTTGAGGACCGGAAGTGGCCAAATTCAGCAAACATACAAGTTATTTCATATTGCTTCCAAATCAAATTTATACATATTTTTACTTGCTTTCCTACAATAAAATCAGGTGAAAATGTGGAATTGACACGAAGGGTTATTGGGACACTAGAGTTCCATCTTTAGACTAATTTATACACTTTTTGTTTCCCACATACACTATACTTGAAAATTCACTTCTGTGATTTATATCGCAAATCTCTTAGCAGAATGGATGGTTATCACCCTCCTGTGTTGCCATATTTTTTTTTGTTGCTGTTCAACCCTGGATTCCCAAACTTTCACATTCTTCTGAATAAAAAGAGATTGGACTAGGCATAAGGGGATCAGTTTGTTTTTTGTAATATTGACATGAATTAGAAATTCAGTTTGGATGGTAATGATTCTCACCACAGGGATTTCTTTGGCAACACTCACTACCTGTCCTTCATTTTACTAATGCTAGTAACTCACACAATGAAGACACAGTCCTATCTCTTTTCCTTTTACCAATTTTCAGGTCTTAGAAGTCAGCCATGCTGATATTAGTAAGTCCTAATTTTATATGCAGTTTAATCTTGCTCTGACTTTAAGCTCTAAGGAGTAGGTTAAACATTCTAGAAGCACCATCTCTCTGGAAGCCAGGAAACAATACCAGTCATGCCTCAAGACTCTTCTAATATACCCCTACTTTTTCACTCCTCCCAACCCCACTGAATAATCAGAGAAATTTGAGACAAGACTGTGCCTCTTTTTGGAAGTAGACTTGGCTTGTTCCTACAAATGCCCTTATTTTCTTTTCTGCAGACATTAAATTCTATATGTTTATCATGCTCTAGTGCTGTGTCCCTCCCAATTTATTTACAATCCATTAGAAAGGCAAACATTTGGAAGCAAATCCAATGTAAATATTGGAGGGATTCCTGGTTCTAATCGAGATATATTGACTTAGTCTTCACAAATTCAAGGCATGCATTTTGGCACTTCTCTGCTCTTTTCCCTGAGGACTCTGTCCAAACTGCGCAATACACACACTCCATCAAAAAAAAAAAAAAAAAATGGGTCTGTGTTCAAGCAGGAAAAAGTCAAAAAAATGTAGATTGGGATACTTGAAGAAAGGCCATAAGAGTATAGTGTTCCCCATCTTTACTAATTTCAGAACAACCTCAGGACTCTGGGATTAAAAATTAGGCTTTTGTTCTGATTACAAAAATAAATGTATGCTTATGGAAATAATTTTGAAAATACAGGAGAAAAAAGAATTTCCTTCAGTACTAAGGAAGACTAATGTTGAAATAAAGTTTTGTTTCCCACATACACTATGGTTATTTAAATTGTGTAGTAACTCAAGATATACAATTTTATTCTTTTCCTCTTAGTGTTTTATGATGTATATTACCGTTACATATTCTGCAAACTCATCTAAGCTGTGACATAGGTGTACTAGCATTGATTTATCCACCAAGAGCTTTAAAAAGAGACTCTTTACCCAAGAAAATAATTTCTTATCTTTGTGTAGTTCTCTAAAGGCTTTTTATATACTTTGTCCAATTTAGATACAAAATTGGCAGCTTCCCAAATGAGGGAAGATGCTTCTGTCATCTCCACTTCACGGATGAGGAACTGAATCCTGGAAGGTTTGTGTGCCTACCCCAGACACCAGAGGCTCAGGAACAACACCCAAGGTATCTACTTCTCTATTGCTCATGGTGTCAGAGGTTGTCTGAGGAAACCATACGATAACCTTACCTAAAAGTAAAAATTGAACTAAGAGCCATTCCAAGTTTCTCTCTTCTTGTGCTTGTGGCTTCTGCTATTGCTGTCTGCTAGAATCCAAACTCAGGTGTCAATAAGGTTTCCCTGTTCCTTATCTGAATATTGAATATTAAAGTGCAAGGAAAGTAGATCATGGTTGCTAACAAAAAGTTTACAAACTCCAGGCCAGAAGTCAAGGCTGTCTAATCCGACCCTGCCACCTCTTCCACCTGTATCCAAAATGCAACTTTTTCTCAAAGTGTGAACTATGGATCCTCCAAAACAAAACCATTTGGAGTAATGATTTTAAATATGTTCTAATACCCCATTCAGACCCACTGGAATATAATTTCTGGAGATGGACCCAGGAATCTTTAAGTAGCTCAGAATTTTTAAGTATGAAAATTCAAGCTTTGCTTCAGGCCAAGGCCAATTGAACTGTTCTTTCTCAGTGAACTGCCTGCATTGGCACCTTTCCGTGTTTTCTTCAGATTGTTACTCCAATACAGAAAATTCTTCCCTTAATTTTATATGTGTTCAGATCCTGCTTACCCTTCAGGCTTGGCACTTCCCTGGGACCCCTTCTCTGGGAACTCAGTGCGTGTTAAAGGAATCAGCTCAACATTCTCTTCTAGTCTCACTCTTCTGTGGTGTCTTAGAAACTCCACTTGTTACAGTAACTTGCACGTATTCTTTAAATCAGTTAATAAACAAAACATTTTTTATCTGGAAGAATATCAGCTCAAGTGTCTTCATTTGCCCACAGTTGGTCATTCTTTTTGTGCATAGACATTAATGTGAATCTATTACCAAGTCTATGAGACACCTGCATCTGGATGTTTCTCGAAGTAATGACTATACCTAACAATTTTCATGGATGTTTAGGAAAATAAGAGATATAAAACTATCAATGCAATTCTTAGATCATACCTGTTTAGACAGTCAAATTTGGAGATGTTTTGTGAAGCAGGTACTTTTGAGGTTGTACTAAAAATCTCAGGCCGTGACCATGGGCCACAGGGGAAGTGATATATAAAGAAGACTGTGTGGTTTTAGAGCTGGGATCACAAGTTCAGATTTATAAAGAAACCAGGTCAATAATGTAATGAAGAAAGGTGCTTAGGTTAAGTGCTCCACAACTCCAGCCATTTGGGTTTTGCATCAAACTTATATGGGGACATAGTGGAAACATGTGATCTAGAATATACAGTCAAATTGATTTCAGCCAATTGTCACCATGCAGGAAATGCTAACCTGTTGCTACCCAATAGTCAGCATTTTCAAGAGAAAACATAAATTGAATCTTACAGGACGGCTCTGATTTTTTTTTCACACTGACAACAAATTCAAATATAAAACATTGAGAAAACTGTATCAACCGAATACACCGACAGGTCATTTATTTCTTACTGTGCAACACCAACTGTGACCACAACCAGGATTGATTCCACTTCAATCTCATTCCCTGAGTTACGAATCAATGATTGAGAGTCAGCACCTTCTGTCTAGAGGGGAAGGTGGGAATTTCATTGGAATTCTCATTCCAGTCAGTAAAGAAAAAAATTCTGGAAGGCCCGAGATTAGATATTCTGTAAACTCCAAGGGAGGGTTCAAGTTATGGTAAATGCTGCCAATTAGGCCTGACTCCTCACTCAGCAGGAGAATGAGGGGTAGGGTGCAGTGGTGGTGGTAGGATTGGTTTGTCTCTCAATAAATAGGGGCAGTTATACAGCTTTGTCATCTCACCCTTCACCACATTGAGTCATGGAGGAGGTAAGTATTGCTTTAATATCAGGAGGACATGGGGCAGTGGTAAACCTCTGAGGTGGCCCTTGCCTTCCAGCATCAAGCTGTGACCTTAGGACTGTGACTGTGTGTTGTAGCTGTGACAATAAAATGACAGCTGACCGCTAGCACAGTTAGTATTTTATGATTTGACACCCTAATAAACATTGTTATCAGTATAAGTGATATATATTTCCAGGGTATTGGTTACATTTTGGAAGGGAATGCTTTGTTAGGCTTTTTAAGTTCCGGGGATCTCAATGGATGAGAGAAGGAATTGGTTTCGGTAATGTTTGATGTCTGCAATTAGAGGTCTTTATCAGAGTTCCGGTTCTCCTAAGGTTATCACCCCTGTGTTTCTGTGGCCACCTGTGGAGAGAGCTATAATTTGCACAAGGTCAGTCAAATCTGTCCCCTAAGTGACAGTGGTAATAAGCAATGTGTGTGGTAATTGCAGTTGAGTTTGTGGGTGGCGCGCATTCCTAAGGGAGCCCCTCAGTCCACAACATCTTGACACAGTTCACCTAAGTTCAGGGGTCCCTGGGAAGGCAATTTGTTAAAGGTTTATGAACATTTTAATAGTGCATTCCACTGTTAAGGCTTACCAGTTTTTTCAACATCATATTTACTTATTACTAACATAAATTCCAAGCAAGTATGCAGTTTCCTTTATACTAGAGTGAATCAGAAAGTCAAGACACTATCACTAATCACTATTATCAGACCTTAATATTTAGAAAGCATTATCTCTGAAAATTTGACCTGAAGATACTCAAATTTTACATTTTTTTTGAGGGGTTCCATAATAATGGAGTGTAGACACTACGATTATTTTAAAATTCTTTCTGAAGTCGCTATTTTGATCTTTCCAGTAGGTTTTTTCCCCACTTGGCAGTGGATGAACACATGCCTTCACTAACGTGCTTCAGCTTGCAGTCAAGGCACCAGCCCTTCCTGCGGGCGTCCTTGGAACATAACCAGACAAAAATGGTCTTGTCATCCTGTTGCTCCACAACCCTGCTGAACTCCTGAAAGCCAGACTTGATCCTCATTGCTCGCCCCACCTATTTGTCTTCCATATGAGGACTCAGAGCCAAGCATTCTCCTGGGGACTCCAAGCTTGTGACAGGACCCTGCACAGAGGCTTTGGGGCCAGAGCTGAGCAAGCCTGGGCTTCCTCATTCCATTTTAAAATTGTAGGTGGCCTACCCAACGGAAACATAATACCGAGCTAAATTAAGCCAAGGAGTCTACCAAATCCTTTAAATGTTTCTGTGTCGAAGAGGCTATTTATTGTCCTACTTTATAAACCAGGGAATAGTCACAGGAACCAAGAAACAGGTAATGGGGAGCCTTGACAATTGCATACTTGTCCCCATGACCTGACTTGCTTTTTGAGCACTTGAATTATCTCCATATTACCTGAATAACTATTAAGTATCTATTTTCTTCATCATTGTCTAGACAAGTAACCAGGCTAAGTATATGATTTTTCATAAAATAAAATACACATTTTAGTAATAAATTTATTTTAATGTTACATTTTAATAAAATGAAATAAAGTAAAAATAAAATTATTTTAATGAAAAATTATTTGAGATGTTTTACTAAAATAAAATTTATTTGAAATTTTAACAAAAAATCAGAAAATTTCACGTTGATGTTCTCTGCAGAGCATCCAGTTCAGCAATAACAGGGCCTAGTTTATTAACAGGCCTCATAGAACTGGAAACTTTAGTCTGGCTGAAATAATCTCAATCTGCTCCCTTCACCTTTGGGAGAAAAGCCACAGTATTGGCTTTGTAGCATTTCAGGTCCTGGCAGCAAATTGACCAATCTTGTTTGTTCCCTTTGTCTCATCTGTGGATCTGTCCCGTTTTTCACAGAAGGCAGAAAAGAGGAAGCTCATATTCCTCTGGACACTTCAGGGAGCCAGGGCTCAGGGCCCACCTTTCACTGCGGGTGAGAGGCACTGTTCAAAGCCTCTGTCTTCCTAATCGCTAACAAATGTCCCTCCGCCCAGGAGGGAGGCTGAGAAACAAGGAGGTAGTGTGAGAAATAGCTCTTAGCTGGCCCATGGGCCTCAGGCCCGGGTGTACATCCAAACTAACACCACAGACATTTCAATGCCAAGTTCTCTGTTCCAAGATATCATCCAAATGCCCAATTGAGGTGAACAGTGGCCAAGTAGATTCCAGAAATCTCATGGGAACAGCATCTGCTGCTGTTGCTTCTCAGTGGCTCATTAAACACCCTAGTATGTAAAAGGGGTATCAAAAAGATAACCCTTGAACTGCTAGAGTGGGTGTCAGTCTTAGGCCTGAGATAATCATTTGGGGCACATGTTTTTGTTATCTTAATCCCCAAATATCTGTGTGTGGAAAGCACTGACATTTTCACAGCATTCTCTCATTATTTCATCAAATATTCTTAATCTCTTATTCTCATATGTCAGGACTGCTGGCAAGTGGCTGTCTGAGCCTGGGATTTACTGTAGTTGCTACTATGTGTTAGAAACTGCTAGGATAGTGGATCTACGCAGTATGTCCCCATTACAGACATTTGACTACTGAGAGCAACAAGGGTAAACACAGTAGTAGAACCCAAAGCCTGGGCTAAGTAGTGTTCTAGAAAACGCCACAGAAAAGTGGCAGGAACCTCCACATGCGGGACTGAGTAGGAAGACAGAATTCCAGAACACCCAAATCCAGTTTAGACATTCTCCTTTTCAATATTTATTTATTTTTTTAGCCTTTTCATTTGTGAGTCACTTCTCTCACCTCCACTTTCACAGCTTGCCCTGATTAATTATTTTAACAGCTTATACCTGGATGACAATAGTTAAGTCCACATTCTCTCTTTGCTCGTCTTCAGAGGAAAGAACTGAGAATGGCGCTATGCCATTAGAGTTTAGGGGGCTGAGACAGTGTCATTCTTGCAAAAATGACATCCGCCAACCTGGATCTGGGCCCCCTGAGAGGGCCAGTTGAAGGGCCCAGATTTCTTACAGAATAGGAAGACCAGGAAACAACTCCCTCATATTCTTGTTCCATAATGGTAACCTGCCAACAGCCAAGGAGGAAGTTGATGAGAATCTGGTGTTTCCAGTAGGAAGTGATTCTGAGTCAACTCTTCTGGCCTCCTGACTCATCCTCTACCATAACTCTCTCATCCATCCTGCATTGGACCCTCTTCCAAAGCTCTGCTCAAGTGGTAATTCCTTTGCGAAAACATCCCCCACGTGTTGCCATTTTCTGTCTTTTCCCAATCCATATCTGCATTCCAAATAGCTTCCCAGTTCACACTGCTTCAGCCCTAACTCAGCATTTCATTATCAGGGTTCAACTTTTACAAGCAGCTTAATTATCCCGCAAGGATATCATTCATTGCACAGAGGTTGTCTCTACCTCTCATTTTTTTTCCTTCTGTGTTAAATACACAGTAGATATTTTAAAAATATAGAACATTAGATTAATTTGTGCTGAACCTACTAATTTAGGGGAACACTGCAGACATAATCTGGCCCTCACCACTTATTATCTAAACTCTGTGTATTCGAAAATACTGCAAAGTTTTTCTATGAGGAAGTAGTCATCAGCGAGCATTTACTTAAAGATTCTTTATGATTTTGCTTTGTTGATTATAGCACATTTAGAAATATTTACTAGACTTCTGTGGTTTTTACGTATGAGTGTATGTGACTGCTTCATATACTGCCCTCACAGAGTTTATCAGAATAAAGTCTTAGATTGCTTATATTCCTTATGAGAGCTACCCCAATACATTCATCCTTTTTCTTTCATTTATGTTTAAATCTTGTTTGCAGCAAGTTGACTAAGAAAATCCTGTCACTCTTAAAATAATAGAAAGAGCTTTCCAAGGCTTTGACTTCCTTCCACAAGATGGCTAGGACCTCACAGCATAACACTGTCATGACCTTTAATGTTTCTCTTTAATAGGGTGGGAGGAATTTCAAAGAATGGTACACTCAGTAACTCCCACTGAGAACTCTGAACTCATGCGTTCTGCAGTCTTTCAAGTTAGGTGACTCTATTTTGTTGAAAACAAAATAATCTTATATTTATTTATTGCAAAAAAAAAGTTCTATAAAGGAAATGTGACTGAGGACTTAATGTGAAGTCTATCACTGAGAGAAACAAACTTTAATGTGGGTTTCATGGTTCAATTGTCTCCTTCACTACTTCAAAATGTTCGCAGTCACATAGGGTTAAGATAATGGCCATCAGGCCATTCCATTCTTCACATTTCTGGTCAGAGATAAATGAGAATATGCTTCCCTGCTGTACCAACATCCTTCTTATTAATACTGGGTGAACAAGAATGTAAGCACATTTGGCTGCAGAGAAAACTAACAGAATTGGAAATGCAGAATATTAAAGCTCAGAGTCTAAGATCAGGCTTTCTAAGTACAAGTGAGTAAAAAAGAAAGACTATTACAGAATAAGCAATGGAGCTAAAATGGAAATGCATCAGCATATTAAAACTGAAGTGTGACACCAATGTGTTCCACTGGCATGCCCAATTGGTCAGAGCATATTTTGCTTATGGAGGAAATGCTTACATTACCTCAACCGTGAGGACTGCTCTCACTGTCTTTAAAGTACAACATTTAATTTAAGCTCTTCCTGCTTATCTGTATTCCCTCTACTTATTGTTTATGTAAATATTTGGCAATAACCTTCCCCAAGTGTCTTGAGATATATCTGCATATATCACAACTTAGCTCTTCAATTATCGTCTTATTTTATGTGTACATATGGCATGTCTTCCCATTTAAAAGCTAAACGATTTGAGGTCAAGGACTATTCCATACTATTTCCACAGTGCTTTTCCAACTCCTTCCACACAGTGGGCACCAGGACCACTGTGTCCAACTCCAAGGGCTTGTTCACAGTGTGTCAATGGCATCCCTTAGAGTTGTACAAGACAGTCCTAGTCTGCACACAGTAGGTACTAGTTGAGTGGTGTAATTCAAGGATGTCTAGTGCAATGTAAAACCTCTTTTGTATTACTTCAAAAAAAAGGAAAATTGCTAAATTTTAGTTAAACACAGTGCTGCTGCTTTAAATAAATAATCTTTGGATTTTTAAATGTTGAAATAAGTGATAGATATCTCTGCTTCTGTGTGCAAAGTAGTCCCCACATGTGTTCTTACACTAACTAAAGACATGACTATAAAGATGCAAAGCACTGAGACAAAGAAACGGAAGCCTACTGAGGATTGCTCAAAATTTAGAAAAGTTGTCCTTTTCACAAAGGAAAGTGTACATAACTATTTTCTACATTACTAGGCCAGACTCCCTGCCCTAAAGATCAATCTGGGTTAGTGAGAATTAGATTTAATGTATATTCAGTGGAAAAAATACTGCATTTGGCCAAAGAGGTTTCTGAGTAGTAGTATTTAGCCCATTTTTCATCCAGACATTCTTTGGAGCTTCATAAGTTTCATTTTATCAGTGGGAAATGAAATGAATTCCTCTATGGATCCATAAAAATGTATAGCTCCTTTTAAATAATTTTAAGTATGTCTTTGAACAGACAGCTCATGTCAAAACTGCAAATGCCCACCTGTAACCAGGGATTTCAGCGGTATCATTAATAGCCATTGGCTTTCAAGGAATAAAGCAATGTGTTCAAAGTTGAGCTTATAATTAGGGGAATGTGTTCTAATCAAGGGTCCACATCCAGAATGCTGAGAGGGAAAGGGACCATTATGTGGAGAATGGTGCTAACTCTTTTGATTTTGCAGAGAGCTAATAATGTTGGCTCGGTGTGATTTCTCAGGGCTGGAAAAAGACCAATACATTAGCAGTGTTGATTGGCTTTGAGGACAGGTTTCTGGGGGAAAAATCATAGATAACTTGAAGTAAATAAAAACCTTAAGCAAAACTTGATTCTTCAAGGTCTGTTATCTGCACTCGAAAACATAGATAATCCTACCTGATGATTGTCCCTGTGCACTTGTCTTTGTTTTCTTTGTTCCTTTCTCCCTTCCTGCTTTCTCACTCATCATTTAATTTTTTTCTCTTTTTTTGTAATGTGCTACTGTTAGAGTAAGATCCTCATCTTCAAATGCTACATTTTCAAGAAAATGTAGAATCGTTAAAATACAATAAGCTGATTTGCAATCAGTGAATACACACCAGTGCAGGACACGCTTTGAACAGTGCTCGAATTCCACTGATGTGAATAGAAACATGCAGGAGCCCCGGCTTTGTAGACTTCTGGCAGTACAAGGAGAAGTAACAAAATAAAGAAAGACTCTCCATGAACAGTGTGATCTGCAAAGATGAGACAGAGACCCTGAGATCTGAGTGACTGTGAAATATCCCTAATGAACTCTCTTCCTCCATTTCCTCTGAGCTCCCTTCCAGAGCAGAGAAGACTACAAAGCAAATCATCAAGCTTGAAAGTGGGGCTACTAGGAAGAAAAAGACAAAAGTCTGAGGCTGAAGGGAGGTTCTGAATTAGTGATAAGCTGCTGCATCCCACATGCAGGGGCTTCTTTCAATTCCTGGGGAAAGTGTTTTATTAAACACACCATATTCCTTTGCAGTGTCCTTCATTAACTTTCTTTTTTGCTAATATGGTTATAGGAAATAAGCAGATGAGTTTTCTATTTATCTACATGCTATGTAAACAGCTGCTTGGGTTGGTGAAGCAAACAGCAGGGTCATATTTGAAGTCTTGTTATACTGATATTGAATCTGGCAAAACACTCACTGGCACATTCAGAGGCTGTGGAAGCTATTTAAAAATGATACAGGTTGGAGGGAACCTGGGAATATGGTAAATAGAGAAATAGAATATGGTAAATAGATAAACAAATAGATAAAACCATATTCCTGGGAACATTATGGACTATGGTTTTATCTATTTATTCTCCCATTTGTACTCACCCTTGTGTTTCTCTCTCTATCTCTTGCTGTCTCTTTCTATGTCTCTTTCTCTCTCTCATGCATTTGATTTTGCTATTCTCAAGAGGTTTCGATACAGAGATAATACAGTTAATTACTTGCGTTGGTTCAGGATGAAAATGCTTACATTGGCTATTTAGATTCATGTGACAAAAACACAAAACCGAAAAACTACCACTGCCACCATTTCAATCAAACGAGACATTTCACTGGTTTTTCCCTCTTTTGATAGTTGTGTCCATGGTACTGAGAGACAGCCTTTTTCACATGTAAATTTTCAGTCTCAGGAATGATTGATTTGGACCAACCTTCCTGGAGCAGCACATTCAGGCAGGGCAGGCACTAGCTACAATGAGCGCCCCTCTGTGTAGAGATCAGTCCCAAGACTGAGGACTGGGCGTATTACTCACTGGAGATAATACACAGTAGCCAGTGTTCCTGCCTTTACAAATAAAGTGTCCAGTGGTGAGGAATTGACAAAAACCTCAGCACGACACACTTTTTACAGCGTGTATGAGTGCAGGCAAGCTTATGTGCATAGACACGCATGTGCGAAGGCGGCAATTCAGAAAATGGATTGTTTTTGATCATTGAATGTTCTGCTTAACAAAAGTTTGCCAGAGTTCAATGAACCAAATACCATAGTCTCAACATCGGATACTAACATTCTACCAAAAACAATTTGGTGTCTGGTGATTCTAAAATCTGTGAAAGCTTTGTAGTATTTATCAGCTGTGGGGCCTGGGGTGTTTTCTCATCTATAAAATGGGGTTAAACATAGTTTCTAAACTTATTATGCTGGTGCATTAAGCAGTGTTATATAAAGGCTTACCAAAGTTCTTGAACAATGGAAACAACCAAAATGTATCGACTTTTGTTAATATAATCTTGTAAAATCTTACATTAATAAAGAATCTGTCTGTCAGAAGTAAAATAACATTAACTTTTTGGTGTTTTAATATTTTTTAATTAATACATGTTTATAAAAATTGAAAGGATATTGCATTATTTCCTTATAGGTCCGCTATGTTTCTCCTCTGCTAACATCTTACATATTTGTGGTACATTTGTCAAAACTTAAGTACCCAACACTGATGCTTTACTATTAACCAAACCCCAGTTTATTTTTTTGGTATTTTACCAGTTTTACCACAAATGCCTTTTATTACTTCATGATACACTCCTGCCCCTCTCCCCCACACTCACCCCTATTACTACCTGGCATTTAATCACCATATTTCCTCTGGTCTGTGAATTTCTCAGTCTTGCCTTGTTTTCATGACTTAGATAGTTTAAATGACACTAGTCTATTGAAAAGCATTTATTTTGTGGAATCTCCTTAAATTCACTTTATTTCATGATTTTCTTCATAACTGGCCCAGAGTCATGGGTTTGGGGAAGAACAGGGTGTAAGGTGGCCTCCTCATCGTGTCCCACAGAAGGCCTATGATATCAGGAGACTTACAGCTGGCGATGCTAAATAATATTGATCACTTCACTAAGATGGCATCTTTCTGTGAAGTTACCATTTTTCCCTTTCAAAATTGTCTTCTGAGGAAGCTAGTCAGGAAGTCCAGTCCCAATGTAAGGGGAGTATTAAGCTCCACACTTGAAGCTTCTGTTTTGTTTTTTGAAATAATCTTTGGAAATCTTTTCTAAGGAAGATTTGTCCCTTTCTTCCCATTTATGTATTTTTTAATCAAAAATTTGTTTATATCCATATGAACTCATGTATATGTATAATATATATTAAAATATATATTATACAACTTGGGTTATAATCTAATACTGTATTATTTTGTTCAAATTACTCCTGTCTTAATTAATCAAGTATTAATCAATATTTGCAACACTCACTAAGAGTATCTTTTGTAGCAAGGGTTTAATCATTGCAGTAATTAAAGGTGAATGGAAAGAAATTTTGAGCAACATTCCATAAAAGAAATTCCTAGTCAAAGCACAACACAAGTAGTTACAGACTGGTGGTGAAGTGGTTCTTCCTGTGGTTAGATACATCAATGAAGGCAACATAAACTATGACATCTTATATGGTGGAGAGCTGATTCTGCTTGGCTTCATTCAATCACTTGAGAAGAAGTTTTGTGTCAACTGATTACAAATTTGTGTTTTCAGACTTTACTGCTTTGGAGACAACATCTGTCTAAATGGATCAGAAATTCTGACAAACAGTACATGATGTAATTTTGATTTTACTCTCATGCATAGTAATTGCAGGGTAATTATAGTGAGAGCCAGTAAAAGTTTGATCATTGGGATAATGAATACACTAAACCAAAATCTACAGTCTTACATGTGAACCATTAAAAATAGTTAGCTAATCAAGTGTGGGAAATAGGTCTTACAAACAATACTGAAGTTTTGGTTATTACAAGAGACAAAAGGGAAGAAATTGAGGCAATTGGATGTTTATTGGCAGTAAAAATTACATTAAATGTTAATAGGAAGAGATGAAATTTGGTTAACAAAATCAGTCCAATGTCCATGCAAGACATAATGTAATATTAAGTTTCACACATACTGGATATACAAAATTTTAGAATTAATGCATAAAGAATATATACCTCCCCTCCCCTTTATCTCATTTTTTCATTGCTATTTTTGAAAGCCTTAATACAGTCTTGTTTTGAATACCACTGAGGAGGTTCTTAGAATGTTAATGTTCATACAGATGGCTCAAAAGAAGCAATTACAAAGAATGAGTATATAATTTCTGTGTTATTTTAGGGCATCAGGGTACTCTTGCTTTAAAGATTTTTACTGTACCTGGAAAGTGACCTCTCTCTCTCTCTGTCTCTGTCTCTCTCTCTCTCTCAGTAGCAGTGAATAAGGACTCCATTTTCTGCACATTCTCACCACACTTGTTGGTTTGGGTCTTTTTGATCTGGGCCATTCTCACAGGTATGAGGTGATATCTCATTGTGGTTTTTATTTATATTTCCTTTGTGATTAGTGATGATGAGCATTTTTTCTTGTGTTTATAGACCTTCTTTTATATTCCTTGGTGAAGAATCTATTTAACATTTTTACCCATTTTTTTGATTGGTTGTTTGTTTTCACTTTGTTGATTTGAAACAGTTCTTTCCAGATCTTGAATATTAGTTTCTGGACAGATAATACAAGAAGTTTTTAATATAACATACTATGACAGATATCATTTTCCCAATAGAGTGTGAACATCTTAATGGGAATAAACATGTCTTCAGTTTTGGTATTATAATGCCCAGCACAGGCTCTGACACTGTAGTTTCTTGCATTTTGTAGAAGAAGAAAAATGCAGGAATGGAAGAATAAAGAAAGAGAAGGAAGGAGGAGAGATGGTGAAAGAAAATAAAAATGGCAAGAAAGTAGGGGAAAGAATATAATTATACCTATCAAAACAAGTACAGGTTGGATAAATAAACTATGTCTAATATATTGCTAAATACTATTGGCAATGCAAAACTGCATCAGTTCCCCAGGAGTACACAAATTAGAAGTTATGACATACATATAATTAAATATAAGTAACTGTAAATATAACATGTTGAGATGTTGTAAGTTACCAGGTACCTGCCATATTTACAACTTACCTAGATGCTGTTCTGAGGCATACAATTTGACCACAGGACTCCCAATCTCCAATCCCAGATGACTGAACTGAAGGGCAACCTGACCTGAAGACATTTAACCAGCAAACAAAAAAGTGGCCTTTGTGAATGCATGTAATGAGCCAATCAAATTTTCTCAGGAATGAAGGAGCTGCCAGTGGGAGCTGAGAATGCTAGGTCATTACAGCAAGAGTCTGGGCAGTTCTCAGGCATTACATAGAAAATGAAGTCAGGTAGAAGAGAAATGGAAAGGAAGTGGAGTGTTATAGACAAAGAATGGAGATAAAAGCAGACATGCCACTCAATGAACGAACATTTTGAGAAAGAATTTGGTAAAAGAGGGAAGGGGCTAGAGGAGAAGAGACAGAGACAGAGAGAATGTTGCTCAGGAGATGTGGGGTTGCCTCATCCTGCGACAGTTTTCAATTCTAGATACATGTGTATCTTCATCAGCTCCCTTTCTTATTAAGGTAACTTTCCAGGTGTTCTATTCCTTCAAGCGAAGATCCAGTCTTAAACAAAAGCAATAAAGAACAAAGGGAGTGAAGACATTTCCTGCCCCTCCTCAGCAACAATGTCAGCAACAGTCTTTGGCATTTAGGGTCTTCTGCTCAGACTGACCCACAAGGTTATTTGTGAAATTTGATAATATAAAATGCACTAAGAGCTAGAAAATTCACAGAGTTTTAGTCAGCAGATCAAAGTGAGTCCAAACAGTCACTGTTTTTAGAAAATCATGGGTGATTCTGGGGCCAGAGAAGAAAAGACTTCAGTAACTACATTTTGGAGTATGAAGGCAGCTCTGAATGTTATCAGTCTTTACAAAAGCTTTTTGGGTGTTTTTTGTTTTTTTTGTTTTTTTTTTTTTTTGCTTTATTTTGTGTGCTTGGAAAACTTACATCCCTGCCTCTTTCTTTCAAGTTAAAAGATGTATAATAAGGTGAATTGCTTTGTGGTTTATCATATGATTTTGTTATAGGGCAGGGTGAGGGTTACCTTGGGACCCCCAAACCTGCCTGCTCAGTATAGGTTTTGCCGTCTGCAGCACTGAGAGAAAACATACTCTACTGCATAAGACCTTCAATGGAAAGGACTTTAATACATTTATTGTGTGAAAGAGAGAAGAGAAAACATATAGTTTAAATAATTTCAAGTGAAACACCCAAAGATAGCCATTCCTTCATGGGTAAATGCCGAGCCAAACAGGGTTGGCCCAAAGCAGAGGTACTGAGGCCTGAAAGTTTGCCACAAATCTAAGGCACCTTCTGTTGGGGACACATAGGAAAAGGGCAGAAGAGGCCAGGCAAGTTTGGAAGGAAAAGAGCAAAATCAACATCAAGATGAAGGTTGACATTGTCAGCCTCCCCAGGCATCTCTCACCCATGTCTGTTTCAAATGTCTCCTTCCTTGTGCCCCAAGTCCCTGGTACAAGTCCAAGGCCGAGAAACAAATGCAGCTTCTTTGAGTGTCTCCATTCCATGTGCTTCCTCCAAGTCTCCGTCTTGATCTCCTTCCTTCCTTCCTTCTTCCAGTTTTCTCTCCAGCTTCTCCTCCGGGTTCAGCTCCACCCTTCCTTATGGTGGGGCAGCAAACTTGAAATCATCCCTTCCCCTGGGAATTACCCTGTTACAATTTGATAGCTAAACAGCCCAACTTATGCTTAATCATCTGCTTTATTTAGTAGATCCTAGTTTCTTCCTTTTTTTCATGTATTTATTTATTGAGTCTATCATTTTCTAGGAATTGAACTTGCAGTCTAAATTGGGGAGGATGACACATACATATAAAATTATCAAAATAAAAGTTTATTTATATTATAATAATCATGGCAGCTTAAAGTTAAATTGAAGTTGCAAAGTTGTGTCTGATGAAATAATTGACTTCCAGATTTCTTGGTTTGTGCACATGGTTCTTGATTTTTAATTTTGAAGTTAAATTCTTTCTTCTTCCCTGAACTGCTGCTCTCTGACTTGGTTCTGGTCTGGTAATGTACATTATACCTTCCTCACTCTGTGGGGAAGTAACATGAGATACTTTACCTGAGATACTTTACTTCAATTTTGATATTATAATGCCCAGCACAGGCTCTGACACTGTAGGTTCTTGCATATTTAGAAGAAGAAAAATGCAGGAAAGGAAGAATAAAGAGCTAGAAGGAAGGAGGAAAGTTGGAGAAAGACAATAAAGAAAAATGGCGAGAAAGTAGGAGAAAGAATTTAATATCATTATACTATCAAAATTGAGTAACATGAGATGTTTCTGTCATCTAATAGTTACCTCTCATCATTGAATAACAAAGAACAATAACATGCATTATCATCTGCACCCAGTCCATTATCATTGGTACCTAGGCACAGATAAAAATATCATACTTAGGTGATAGGATATCCCTGGAAACAAGTAATAGTCACATTGAATCCTGATTCAATTTGGTAAATATTATCTGACTACTGGGAAATCATGAGACATATTGTAGCAACAGAACAGCATGTCTCCTACAATAACCTTTTTATTTATTTAATCCAACTCATTAATAAAGATCTTCTTTTCATTTTCCTGATGTACGAATAATCCAAAACCACAGGCTCACATTTTGACAGCTAATTTTGCAGCATATAATTTTCCTGCTTAACCCAAGAGGAAAAAGAGATGGATGATTGAGATTAATCATTTGTAAAATTATAATTCTGTCACAGATAATAATTTGCAAGATCTTTTCCTTTTCTGAAATCCCCAGAATGCACCATAAATTGTCACACTTTGTAACAGAACGTGTAACACATTAGGGGACTCCTAATAAAGCAAGTCTGCTAGAAAAACAAACCAATTGCCTTATAATTGGCATGTTCCCCACGTGACTATTCTCCTGTGAAGGAACATTGCGCCTTGGGTGAAGAAGGGTTTAAAAATTACTATCAAGAGGTGGTTATCTCCTTCTCTTATTACCATTTGGGCTGCAATAGATGGTTTTTCTTACTTCACATAAACCTGTTAGAACACACAATTGTGTTCCCGGAAGATGAATTGTTCCCTTGTGGAAAAGTGAGCAAATTGAGAAAATTTTAATTATTTCCAATAAAAAAGACTATCAAATGGACATATACATATATTGAATTTTTGAAAAATACTATTTGTGTTGAGGATGGACAGGACTTAATCTTTCATGGCAGAAATCTCTTAACTTTATTTTTTTAAATCTAGTTTATAGGCATTTAATATTGTTTCAGCAACAAAGGCAAAGAAAAACCAAGGATTTTATGTCAGGTTGGCTGTCAGTTTTTGGACAATGTGGGCCTCCATGGAAGGGGGAGCACAGATAACTGTAATTTCTTGGCCCACATTTAACTAAATTGATTAGGGCAGAAGCTAATGAGATAAGGGTCATGGGTTCAATGCCTGTGTGGGCCAGCTCATTTTGCTCTGTTCACATCTGCAGAATACACTCAAATCCCACCAGTCCCAGGAATACACACTGAAGGGGTCCCCGCTAGAAAGGGTTTAAGTGGGTCAAAACACTTGATGTTTAATTCCTGTTAAAAAAAATACCACCCGAAGACCTACTTTCCCAGGGGTTGACCACTTCTGACCAACTCCACAAACCCCCCACTGTGCTTTGAGCAACCACTATTTTGCCAAGATTATTACAGTATCTTTCAGATCCTCCCTTGCTACATTCCTTGCCTCCTTCAGACTATTCTCAGCAAAGCAGCAGAGCAATCTTGTTACAACGAAAGTCTTAACAGGTCATTCTTACCCTTACAATCCTCTGATAACTTCTTATCCAACTCTAAATAATAATCAAAGTCCTTGCAATGCCCAATAAGACCCCCCACAGTTTGGACACCCCCCCCCTTCATCAAACCTCCTTCCATTCCCCAATATCCGGCATAAGCTTCCCAACATGACTATGCTTTCACAATATATAGGAGAATAATTTTGTTTTACCAGAAAAAAAAAATTATTTTGAGCTAGCACCTGAGGAAAGAAGAGGCAAAAGACCTGAGTTTCTTTTTAAAAATTGGAAAGATAAAAATAGAGGAGAAAGCATAAATAGATCCCTTGATTTTTTTCGTTTGATAGCAATAAAAGCAAAACATAACTTAATATCTCAACTACCTCCATAAATAGAAATTACCCCACAAGATATATATAAAAGAGGTTTTCTGATTGTCTCAAAGGAAAAAAAAAAAAAAAACACTTTTCTAAAATGCTTGCAAGTGTTCAGTCCTAAAGAGACATTAGTAGAAAATGGAACACAAATTAATGCAAGAGACAATTTAAGGAGGTTTGCTTTGATCCTCAGTGATCAATGTCAGCTCAAGAAGAACAAAAACATAAGAATCAGAATTAGTATCCCTAGAATTTTTGGAGATTTACAAGACTTTCCCGAGTATGCATTGGCAAAATTAATGAAATAAGTCATATCCAGAATTAGTTTCAGTGGTTAACTCTCTAATAAAAATTAATGATTTACATTTATAAGCTCATACAATATCTCATTTGAGCATGCAGTTCACATAAGGCATTCATTCATGCATTGAAATAACTTAATGAGCACCTACTATAAGGTGAGCACTGTTCTGGGTGCTCACTGTAAAGATCACTGTAAAGTGATCTGGGTGGCAATTCAAATAACAAAATAGAGAATAGCACAGTTTTCACAAGGGTTGTGTTCTGGGGGGAGTATACTATAAAACCCGTTCAATATCGGGGCTGCCCTATAACAGATAGAATAAATAAATTCATTCTTTGCTAAGGTACAAGTTGGCAATTGCTATGGATTAAGGGAAACTGGACTTGAACAAAGAAAATCAAGGATGCTGTGTGCAGGGGTGGCACGAGGGAGGAAGGTACGTAGTTACATGTCACACATGTTATAGGCAACAAGAAGGACGTTATTGTCACCATTTCATACATCTTAGAGGTAAATGAATTCTCCAGGAACCGCTAAGAATTCACTAACAGAGATAAGTCTGAAACCCAGGTTAAAACAAAAATTCCTTTCTATCCTTTTTTTTTATCTGTACCTTGCTGCCTCCTTAGATAATGGAATAGTATCATTTTGATCAGAAAGCTCCTCTTTCATACATAATGACTTGGTTTTAAAGCAAGGTTCCATGCCAAGCTTTCAGAACCAGACACAAGGGCTCTAGCTCTGGCTACTAATGGAATTCAGAGCAGGCTGCCCCAAAATATGTCCCCTTATCACCTTGATTATTTTGAATTAAACTGACTTAAGAAATAGCCATGGAGTACAAGGAGAAAATTCTAACACTCCTTTGTTTTTGAAAAGTAGAGAAAATTCCGCATGTGAAAAAGTACCTTCCCTGTATCAGAATATAAAGGCATTCTTATCACCTGAGATAGGGGCCTTAAGCCTGAGTAGGCTTTGTAAACAAATTTTGTTACTTCTTTCCTAATTAGCAAACACATAGGATCCCTGTATGCTTGCTATCTTTCTTATAGGAAATGGGGTACAAAAAATTTCAACCAAGGCGAGTAAATAAATCATTATTTGGGACTGGAAACACTGTATCAATAAAGTCCTATAACATTTATTATCTGATTCTGGGTCATGTCTCAGAAAATTTTAATTTTTGGTTTGATTTAAATATAATGATCTTGAAAAAAATGCGTGGTGTGTAACTCAGAATCTTCATCTGAGTTAAAAAATGATTTGAGGTTACCCTGGAGGTGACTGGTGGATATTTTTCTGTACCATTTTCTTTGACTGTTGCTTTGCTGCACCTCCCTGTTATGAGGATATAAAATATCTTTGTATCTTTACAGTGACCTTCCTTCACATCTGGACTTCTTGGACATTTGCCGGAGACCTTTCACCACTCATAAGACCAGACCACCAATACCACAAACACTCAAGCAGGCGTACTCAGTGTTAAATGAGCTGGAAACTCATCGTGGACTGGAGAGTCAGGAGAAAGGGTATCTAATGGGTTCCTTAGGTGGATCTAATGGAAAGCTTCACACCCTCTGCTGTTGCTATCTATAGCTTTGCTTGGACTTTCTGGAAGTCTGTGCTTCTAAACTGAAATGTGAAGGCATACTTATATCATAAAAACAACTGGAAAATTCAGTGGGTCAGGTGTTTTGGCTACCCATTCTTATATGGCCAATTTGACTTATTCTCTTTATTATGTTGCATCTTTTCTTTTTTAATAATGTCTCCCCTACTATATAAGGTAATATGTATTCATTGTGGAAATATACATAGTATATAAAAGTGTGACTGTGAAAAAATTTAAAGCCAAAATTTCTATGCTATTAATATTTGCATAGGGGCCTCCCTGGTGGTGCAAGGGGTTAAGCACCACACTATGAAGCTATCTGCACCCTCTGCAGCATAAGTTCGATCCCTAGACAGGAAGCTACCCACATGGTGCAGCAGACCTCTCCTGACTCACCCGCTGCTCCCCTCAGCTGTATACTTCTGTCAGTCTGCCTGTTCTGTTCCCCACTCTGTCTTTGGTGAATCCTCTTACCCCCTGCATCTCTGGCCTGTACCCCAGCTCTTGTATGCATAAATAAATAATTTTTAAAAAAATTTGCATAGTTTTTTACAAGTACTTTGAACAATTCTTTATCTGTATGTATGCATGTATATTTTACATTTACTCAGCTACATACTACTTGGTAACCTATTTATTTTACCTAAAATATATCATTATTATTTTAATAGATTATTAAATGTTATTTTTCAGTATGTTTTTTAATTATTGAGTAATAACATAATTTTCCCTAACCAGCTCCCTATTGTTGGATCACTAAATCATTTCTAATTTTCAAAGTTATAATCATATGAAATATTGATGAACAATCTTATACATAAATTTGGTATATATATATCAGGTTAGTAGTATAGATTACAATCTAAATGATTTTTTGCTTGAATAATATCAATAAAATCTACTGGCAACTATAAGAACCCAAGTAAATCTGCTAAACAATTAGTTATAATTTTTGGGTGCAGTGGGATAAAAGCAGGAAAATAATACTATCTTAAAAATGTATACTAAGGTGGCCTAGGGGTTAACTTTCAGCACTATTGTTATAGAAGCAACCCGATATTAAACGGGTTCCTGGCTGTGGGTCCTCACCCGCGCGCTTTTAAAGGGACTTATGAATACTCTACTACAGACACACGCAAAAGGGTTAATAAAAGGTTATTTACAAGAGAAAAAGAAATAAGGAAAATGTACAACTCAGGGAGAAAATAGGGAAATAAAGTCTTTAATGCGTCCTACCCGATCCGACACCTGAAACCCCAAAGTCACTCTCAGAGCTAGACGGACGCCGCGAGCTGGCCGAGGGCCCCAAAAGAGAGCCCCCAAAGCCCACGTGTCTGCCTTTTGTATCCACCTGGCTGCTTAACCCCACCCTCAGGTCCCAGCCACCTTCCCTTTGGTGGTGATGGGATTTGGAGTTCCCAGTGTCTTTGGCTTTGACCTGGGGTGGGGTGAGTCCACAAAGCCCTGTATGGAATTTGCTTTGGGACTGCCTTTTCCCCCTAACAATTCCCCCTTTCACTTTTTGCCACATTTCCATGGTGATGAAGATCAAATATATGGAGGTGGGATGCAGTCTCAGATGAACGTTTGTCAGGTTCCAGTGTGAAAGAAAACCAGTCTCTCCAGGTATTTGTCCATTGTGGAAAGCAAAAGTCCTCCACTCCAGGAAAAAATAGTTCATCAGTTTAA
>NW_023603184.1:84955315-84983640 GCF_014898055.3 Talpa occidentalis | reverse complement strand
CTGGCATTCATAGCAATATGACTGATCACATAGACATGATGTTAAGTGGAAGAAGTCAGAAACAAAATTGTACCAGTATATAATTCCACTTAGAGGAAATGCAAGAGACTTTGTAAACTCATCTACTGTATTTAAAGGTGAGATCAGTTGTCATCTTATCAGGGAGTTATTGACCATTAGGGAACAAAGAGAGACTTCTGGAGTGCTTGAAATGATCTATGTCTTGAGCTTGTTGTTGATTACACAGAAGTGTACATACATATATTAAAATTCTTCAGGGGGTGCACATAAAGTTTGAGCCCTTTTCTGTAAGGTATGTTTCAGTTAGTGAGAAAAAACATCATAGTGTTGCACTCTAATAATAAACAATCAAATGTGAAGTTGCTATGGAAATTAATATTGAAATTACTATAGAAATTACCTCTTATTTTATAAACATTTCTTGTCCCAAAACATCCAAATAAGTAAAGTCACTTAAAGTAGTCCCCATGAAGGTCACAGTTCATCTTACACTGACATTGTTCTAATTGCTGGAGCTCTGTTTTTAGGAACTATCTTCTTAGACTATGGATTACTGTTTTGAGTATGAATAAGGGGTCAAACGTTTAAAGGTGTCCAACATTTTTTCTGCATATAAACAATTAGAAACCATTTGGGACTATACAAAAGATTGGCAATATGAATAATAACATGTACGTTGTTGCTCAATAATCAGGTGTGGTTGACTAAAGAAATGAGAGTAATTATGTTGTCTGGTTCCAAAAATATGCCTAAGGTTGATTCCAAAAGGAAAAAAAAAAAGTTTCCTACAATGTGCAACCCTTTGTTAGTACGAAGGATAAAAGACTCATGGCTTACAAACACCTGACATGTTTGTGTAGTCCAAAGGAACTTGGCTCCTGGAACCCAAACAAACCCAAATCCAAAGACCTAATTAATTTCATATTTACTTAGCAACTCTGGGAGAAATTTACCATTGTAAACCCTTATTCTCAGGCAGTGTAACCATCTTAACTTACTGTAGGGGAGGGAAAGAACATCCATCTTTAGTTCCCAAAATGTCTCATCTCTGTTTTGAAGAGACAAATGCCTCCTCTTTGCCATTAGGAGGCTGGAGGCTTACAGAAGGGACATGTAAGTCACTTTACCTCCAGTTTTCAAATCATCTATTTTGTTTAATTAATTAAATACCTCTTCTTCATTCACATTTGTCACATTTATCTCCCCATTCTCATTCTTCTATTTGGTAAAAAAAAAAAAACAAAACATTAGACAGAGCCAACAGACAAGTCTTCCCATTTACTACCTCCCCGCAGGGTGATATTGAAAGAGATGTCTGATCTTTCTAAGTCTCAATTTCCTTTTTTTTTTTTTTTTTTTGTAAAATGATGATGATATAGTGCTATCTTGCCAAATTGTTAGGAAGTGTTTAAGGAGCATTCTTGGTGAAAGATCAGGGGAAATCCCCTCTCCTTTCCAGGCCCCACATTAATTAATCTGCTCATTTTGTAAGCTTTGAGGAAAACTTCAGAACTCCAAACTGAGCCCAAAATGATTTTCTACAAGATTTTTAGTTTCTGTTCTAGATACTTTTATCTATTATTCACATATTTCCCACATTAGATTCTTGGCCATCTTTCTGTTGGAAAGCTTTTAGCTTTGCATTATATCTAAAAAGTGAAAGCAGTAAGTGGGCCAACTAAGTTGGTAGGGGTACAAACTGGTCTTATTTCTCTAGACACTGGCTAGCTCACCTCCCTGTTTTTTACTTGATGACATCCAACCCCATCTCATTTCTTATATGGGGCCCTGAGATGAGGACTCCCTCTCCTTGTAACAGAAGAATGACAAAACATCAGCATGTACAGTTTCTAAGACAGAGCAAGTTATAAAATATTTTTTTTAGATTTATTTATTTATGTATGCAAGAACAGGGGTACAGGCCAAAGGTGTGGGTGGAGGAAGATGATTCACCAGAGACAGAGTAGGGAATAGAACAGGCAGACTGACTGAAATACACTGCTGAGGGGAGCAGTGGGCGAGTGAGGAGAGGTCTGCTGTGCCATGTGGGTTGCTCCCTGGCCGGGGATAGAACTCATGCTGTAGTGGCTGCAGATAGCTCCATAGGTTGCATATTAACCCCTTGCATCACCAGGGAGGCTCAAATTATAAAGTATTTATTTATTTAAGTATCTCATGTTTCCATTCCTCTTTTTTATGAACTTTTATAAAGTATATGTATTGAGGAAGAATAGACGAATGCAGTGTACTTCAAGTTGTAATGCATTTTTATTTTGGACTGCTTTGGTGCAGCATTTGAGGTGCACATTTATCCATTCAGAGACTATTGTTTATTAATATCATTCTAGTTACTTGTAAATATTTGCCTTATTGTTGAGTTTACTTAATTTCTAAATCTATGATAATCTCTCCTTCTTGCAATAGCTTCTTAAAGTGTCAGATAAGATTGTTCCATTTTATTTGTTCTGAATTAATACTATTCATGAACTGAAGTATGCCCCAAAATATCTCATGTTTCTGGAACCAAGAGTGACCCTTTTGGCCATCATAAACATCAAACTAAAGTAGAATACACACTTCCAAAATATGCTCTCTTTCTTCCTATGGGAAGTGCAATAAATTTGTGCTTCCTAGCTTTATAGGCTTTAATAGGCACTGAGAGAACATTAGTTGGTTTAATTAAAATGGTACACATGATATTGAAACTGAAGTGAAAATTGTACAATCTTTTATTATGTTCAAAACGGTGGTCTGATATGACAGCCAGTGTCTCTCCGCATGAGGTCTGTTGTTTGTTTGTTTGAATGATTAATTTTGGCTTTCATTTTGCTTTTAACAGTAAATGTAATAAATGGAATTCTAGAATGCCCAGATCAAACCAGTAAAACAAACTAACTGGAGCCATTGGTGTACACACAGGCAATCTGTTGACAAGTTAAGGGCTATAACCATCCAGAATTAGGAAAAATAAAATAAGTGAACTGGTACTTCAAAAGGTTGCTACTGGGCAATATTATTTCCTAGCAGAACTTGTTCTTTAACAGAGTTGGAATGTTATATATAAGCTCACCCCATAAATCAGACGGCACATTTTTTAGTCTCACATATTTGTTCTCTAATCATTACTAATTCTTCTTCCTGCATGAACCTGCAAATTAAAAGCCATCACTCAAGTTGAAGATAATTTCCACTTATTTATTGTAAGATTCATCATTGCTATTATCTATGTCCAGTTCACATTCACATTTTCACTTGAGCAAGGGGAGCGTAGTGGGCAGCCCAATTGCCTCCATTAGTGGATGTCAAAGAGTGAGTGTGTTGTGGAACTTGGCCAAAGTCCTCCTCATGTGGCCCTCAGTTCTCCCACATTAGGGAGGAGCTGATTCTTTCTACAGGAAATGTACAAGGTTAATTTCATTAAGATGATTTCAGGGCAATTAGGTATTTCTTACTTATTTGAGAGCCATTTAGATTTATGGAGAAACTTGAAAAATTTGTACTATCTTTTTACTTTACATGCTTCACATTTGTTGGCTCTCACAAAGCTAAAAATATTGAGCTTTTTTTCCTCTAAATAATTCAAATCTGAAATGTAAAACAAAATTGCTCTGAGATCTTCACTCAAAATACCAGAGAATAGTGCTGAATATTTTACCATATTAATAGAAGTATTTTTACAATTAGGTATTGCTGAACTTTTCTAATTTTTTAAACTCTGTCTTCAAACTATTTACCTAGTGTTGATTTAGGATGCAGATAGACAAATTATAACTAGCTTTTATTCCACACTATAAATTATGACGTTAACAAAACTGTTATTCTCTACTGACAGATAATGTTCAATCTTATGATTTGTTCTATAAAAACATATTAGAAGTCCATATTTGGTCTCTATGGGTACCCCTCTCCACAAAACACTGCTATATAAACTCATTCTTCTCCAGATTTCTATAGAAGACATTAAGAAATGCTGTAAATTGACTTGATTCCCACCAAAGAGAAATGTCTTGCATTCCTGATCATAAATACTATAAAAGAACAGAAGGTCAGAGTGAGTCTAATGAAGTTATGATCTAACTTCAATGTTAGAAAGTAATAGCCTTCATGAGAAGCAGTGGGATTATGGGCACCAAACTAGGTAATGACTGACTAGAAGGCTTTGGGACTTAGTGTCCCTCTGAGCTGTATTTCAATTAACAGTCAAGAGATATCTAGTTAACTAAGCCCAAATAGATGCTATTTTAGAAACCCACCTAAGCTGAACCCCTATTGATCTTTCAAAAGCCACATTCTACCACACCTTGTTAAGAGCAATGCCCTAGAGAAATTTCTCTTAACTTGGGTATGGTCAAATAGTCATGCTCAATGACTATTACAGAATCCAAAAGTGTTTAGTTGACTAGAACAAATACAAATTCTGATTCTTTATAGTAATCTGGTAAAAGTTTCACTCAACTAACACCTATGCTTCTTCTTTAGCAGAAACTAACTTCCAAAATGAGTGCCCTCATGAAGATCTCCCCAATGAGTGGCACATCCATGGTCTGCAGATTTACATTTGATAGAAACAGCGCTTCAAATACACCTGTCTCTGAACTGCCTCTAATAAATATTCATTTAATGTCCTGAGTAATAAGACTATGTTAATCAAATCTAAGACAGCTATTAATATCATACCATAATGAGACAACATATGCAAAAACTAAACCGAATAAAGAAGTGTTGGTCCTTATCCTTTTCTCCCAGTACATATGGATGATGCAAGCATTGCTATTGAAATGACTTATGTCTGTCATTGAATATCTTAGCATAGATTTTTTTTTTATTTATGCATACAGGAACTGGGGTATAAGCCAGAGGTGTGGGGGGTGAGAGTGTTCACCAGAGACAGAGTGAGGAGCAGAATGGGCCGATCTAATGAAATACACTGCTGAGGGGAATAGCAGGTGAGACAGGAGAGGTCTGCTGCACCATATGTGGGTTAGCTCCCTGGCTAGGGATTGAACTCAGGCCATAATGGTGATAGTGCTGAAAGTTAACCCCTAGGCCACCTTAGTATACATTTTTAAGATAGTATTATTTTCCTGCTTTTATCCCACTGCACCCAAAAATTATAACTAATTGTTTAGCAGATTTACTTGGGTTCTTATAGTTGCCAGTAGATTTTATTGATATTATTCAAGCAAAAAATCATTTAGATTGTAATCTATACTACTAACCTGATATATATATACCAAATTTATGTATAAGATTGTTCATCAATATTTCATATGATTATAACTTTGAAAATTAGAAATGATTTAGTGATCCAACAATAGGGAGCTGGTTAGGGAAAATTATGTTATTACTCAATAATTAAAAAACATACTGAAAAATAACATTTAATAATCTATTAAAATAATAATGATATATTTTAGGTAAAATAAATAGGTTACCAAGTAGTATGTAGCTGAGTAAATGTAAAATATACATGCATACATACAGATAAAGAATTGTTCAAAGTACTTGTAAAAACTATATGCAAATTTTTTTAAAAAATTATTTATTTATGCATACAAGAGCTGGGGTACAGGCCAGAGATGCAGGGGGTAAGAGGATTCACCAAAGACAGAGTGGGGAACAGAACAGGCAGACTGACAGAAGTATACAGCTGAGGGGAGCAGCGGGTGAGTCAGGAGAGGTCTGCTGCACCATGTGGGTAGCTTCCTGTCCAGGGATCGAACTTATGCTGCAGAGGGTGCAGATAGCTTCATAGTGTGGTGCTTAACCCCTTGCACCACCAGGGAGGCCCCTATGCAAATATTAATAGCATAGAAATTTTGGCTTTAAATTTTTTCACAGTCACACTTTTATATACTATGTATATTTCCACAATGAATACATATTACCTTATATAGTAGGGGAGACATTATTAAAAAAAGAAAAGATGCAACATAATAAAGAGAATAAGTCAAATTGGCCATATAAGAATGGGTAGCCAAAACACCTGACCCACTGAATTTTCCAGTTGTTTTTATGATATAAGTATGCCTTCACATTTCAGTTTAGAAGCACAGACTTCCAGAAAGTCCAAGCAAAGCTATAGATAGCAACAGCAGAGGGTGTGAAGCTTTCCATTAGATCCACCTAAGGAACCCATTAGATACCCTTTCTCCTGACTCTCCAGTCCACGATGAGTTTCCAGCTCATTTAACACTGAGTACGCCTGCTTGAGTGTTTGTGGTATTGGTGGTCTGGTCTTATGAGTGGTGAAAGGTCTCCGGCAAATGTCCAAGAAGTCCAGATGTGAAGGAAGGTCACTGTAAAGATACAAAGATATTTTATATCCTCATAACAGGGAGGTGCAGCAAAGCAACAGTCAAAAGAAAATGGTACAGAAAAATACCCACCAGTCACCTCCAGGGTAACCTCAAATCATTTTTTAACTCAGATGAAGATTCTGAGTTACACACCACGCATTTTTTTCAAGATCATTATATTTAAATCAAACCAAAAATTAAAATTTTCTGAGACATGACCCAGAATCAGATAATAAATGTTATAGGACTTTATTGATACAGTGTTTCCAGTCCCAAATAATGATTTATTTACTCGCCTTGGTTGAAATTTTTTGTACCCCATTTCCTATAAGAAAGATAGCAAGCATACAGGGATCCTATGTGTTTGCTAATTAGGAAAGAAGTAACAAAATTTGTTTACAAAGCCTACTCAGGCTTAAAGCCCCTATCTCAGGTGATAAGAATGCCTTTATATTCTGATACAGGGAAGGTACTTTTTCACATGCGGAATTTTCTCTACTTTTCAAAAACAAAGGAGTGTTAGAATTTTCTCCTTGTACTCCATGGCTATTTCTTAAGTCAGTTTAATTCAAAATAATCAAGGTGATAAGGGGACATATTTTGGGGCAGCCTGCTCTGAATTCCATTAGTAGCCAGAGCTAGAGCCCTTGTGTCTGGTTCTGAAAGCTTGGCATGGAACCTTGCTTTAAAACCAAGTCATTATGTATGAAAGAGGAGCTTTCTGATCAAAATGATACTATTCCATTATCTAAGGAGGCAGCAAGGTACAGATAAAAAAAAAGGATAGAAAGGAATTTTTGTTTTAACCTGGGTTTCAGACTTATCTCTGTTAGTGAATTCTTAGCGGTTCCTGGAGAATTCATTTACCTCTAAGATGTATGAAATGGTGACAATAACGTCCTTCTTGTTGCCTATAACATGTGTGACATGTAACTACGTACCTTCCTCCCTCGTGCCACCCCTGCACACAGCATCCTTGATTTTCTTTGTTCAAGTCCAGTTTCCCTTAATCCATAGCAATTGCCAACTTGTACCTTAGCAAAGAATGAATTTATTTATTCTATCTGTTATAGGGCAGCCCCGATATTGAACGGGTTTTATAGTATACTCCCCCCCAGAACACAACCCTTGTGAAAACTGTGCTATTCTCTATTTTGTTATTTGAATTGCCACCCAGATCACTTTACAGTGATCTTTACAGTGAGCACCCAGAACAGTGCTCACCTTATAGTAGGTGCTCATTAAGTTATTTCAATGCATGAATGAATGCCTTATGTGAACTGCATGCTCAAATGAGATATTGTATGAGCTTATAAATGTAAATCATTAATTTTTATTAGAGAGTTAACCACTGAAACTAATTCTGGATATGACTTATTTCATTAATTTTGCCAATGCATACTCGGGAAAGTCTTGTAAATCTCCAAAAATTCTAGGGATACTAATTCTGATTCTTATGTTTTTGTTCTTCTTGAGCTGACATTGATCACTGAGGATCAAAGCAAACCTCCTTAAATTGTCTCTTGCATTAATTTGTGTTCCATTTTCTACTAATGTCTCTTTAGGACTGAACACTTGCAAGCATTTTAGAAAAGTGTTTTTTTTTTTTTTTCCTTTGAGACAATCAGAAAACCTCTTTTATATATATCTTGTGGGGTAATTTCTATTTATGGAGGTAGTTGAGATATTAAGTTATGTTTTGCTTTTATTGCTATCAAACGAAAAAAATCAAGGGATCTATTTATGCTTTCTCCTCTATTTTTATCTTTCCGATTTTTAAAAAGAAACCCAGGTCTTTTGCCTCTTCTTTCCTCAGGTGCTAGCTCAAAATAATTTTTTTTTTCTGGTAAAACAAAATTATTCTCCTATATATTGTGAAAGCATAGTCATGTTGGGAAGCTTATGCCGGATATTATGGGGGAATGGAAGGAGGTTTGATGAAGGGGGGGGGTGTCCAAACTGTGGGGGGTCTTATTGGGCATTGCAAGGACTTTGATTATTATTTAGAGTTGGATAAGAAGTTATCAGAGGATTGTAAGGGTAAGAATGACCTGTTAAGACTTTCATTGTAACAAGATTGCTCTGCTGCTTTGCTGAGAATAGTCTGAAGGAGGCAAGGAATGTAGCAAGGGAGGATCTGAAAGATACTGTAATAATCTTGGCAAAATAGTGGTTGCTCAAAGCACAGTGGGGGGTTGTGGAGTTGGTCAGAAGTGGTCAACCCCTGGGAAAGTAGGTCTTCGGGTGGTATTTTTTTTAACAGGAATTAAACATCAAGTGTTTTGACCCACTTAAACCCTTTCTAGCGGGGACCCCTTCAGTGTGTATTCCTGGGACTGGTGGGATTTGAGTGTATTCTGCAGATGTGAACAGAGCAAAATGAGCTGGCCCACACAGGCATTGAACCCATGACCCTTATCTCATTAGCTTCTGCCCTAATCAATTTAGTTAAATGTGGGCCAAGAAATTACAGTTATCTGTGCTCCCCCTTCCATGGAGGCCCACATTGTCCAAAAACTGACAGCCAACCTGACATAAAATCCTTGGTTTTTCTTTGCCTTTGTTGCTGAAACAATATTAAATGCCTATAAACTAGATTTAAAAAAATAAAGTTAAGAGATTTCTGCCATGAAAGATTAAGTCCTGTCCATCCTCAACACAAATAGTATTTTTCAAAAATTCAATATATGTATATGTCCATTTGATAGTCTTTTTTATTGGAAATAATTAAAATTTTCTCAATTTGCTCACTTTTCCACAAGGGAACAATTCATCTTCCGGGAACACAATTGTGTGTTCTAACAGGTTTATGTGAAGTAAGAAAAACCATCTATTGCAGCCCAAATGGTAATAAGAGAAGGAGATAACCACCTCTTGATAGTAATTTTTAAACCCTTCTTCACCCAAGGCGCAATGTTCCTTCACAGGAGAATAGTCACGTGGGGAACATGCCAATTATAAGGCAATTGGTTTGTTTTTCTAGCAGACTTGCTTTATTAGGAGTCCCCTAATGTGTTACACGTTCTGTTACAAAGTGTGACAATTTATGGTGCATTCTGGGGATTTCAGAAAAGGAAAAGATCTTGCAAATTATTATCTGTGACAGAATTATAATTTTACAAATGATTAATCTCAATCATCCATCTCTTTTTCCTCTTGGGTTAAGCAGGAAAATTATATGCTGCAAAATTAGCTGTCAAAATGTGAGCCTGTGGTTTTGGATTATTCGTACATCAGGAAAATGAAAAGAAGATCTTTATTAATGAGTTGGATTAAATAAATAAAAAGGTTATTGTAGGAGACATGCTGTTCTGTTGCTACAATATGTCTCATGATTTCCCAGTAGTCAGATAATATTTACCAAATTGAATCAGGATTCAATGTGACTATTACTTGTTTCCAGGGATATCCTATCACCTAAGTATGATATTTTTATCTGTGCCTAGGTACCAATGATAATGGACTGGGTGCAGATGATAATGCATGTTATTGTTCTTTGTTATTCAATGATGAGAGGTAACTATTTGATGACAGAAACATCTCATGTTACTCAATTTTGATAGTATAATGATATTAAATTCTTTCTCCTACTTTCTCGCCATTTTTCTTTATTGTCTTTCTCCAACTTTCCTCCTTCCTTCTAGCTCTTTATTCTTCCTTTCCTGCATTTTTCTTCTTCTAAATATGCAAGAACCTACAGTGTCAGAGCCTGTGCTGGGCATTATAATATCAAAATTGAAGTAAAGTATCTCAGGTAAAGTATCTCATGTTACTTCCCACAGAGTGAGGAAGGTATAATGTACATTACCAGACCAGAACCAAGTCAGAGAGCAGCAGTTCAGGGAAGAAGAAAGAATTTAACTTCAAAATTAAAAATCAAGAACCATGTGCACAAACCAAGAAATCTGGAAGTCAATTATTTCATCAGACACAACTTTGCAACTTCAATTTAACTTTAAGCTGCCATGATTATTATAATATAAATAAACTTTTATTTTGATAATTTTATATGTATGTGTCATCCTCCCCCAATTTAGACTGCAAGTTCAATTCCTAGAAAATGATAGACTCAATAAATAAATACATGAAAAAAAGGAAGAAACTAGGATCTACTAAATAAAGCAGATGATTAAGCATAAGTTGGGCTGTTTAGCTATCAAATTGTAACAGGGTAATTCCCAGGGGAAGGGATGATTTCAAGTTTGCTGCCCCACCATAAGGAAGGGTGGAGCTGAACCCGGAGGAGAAGCTGGAGAGAAAACTGGAAGAAGGAAGGAAGGAAGGAGATCAAGACGGAGACTTGGAGGAAGCACATGGAATGGAGACACTCAAAGAAGCTGCATTTGTTTCTCGGCCTTGGACTTGTACCAGGGACTTGGGGCACAAGGAAGGAGACATTTGAAACAGACATGGGTGAGAGATGCCTGGGGAGGCTGACAATGTCAACCTTCATCTTGATGTTGATTTTGCTCTTTTCCTTCCAAACTTGCCTGGCCTCTTCTGCCCTTTTCCTATGTGTCCCCAACAGAAGGTGCCTTAGATTTGTGGCAAACTTTCAGGCCTCAGCACCTCTGCTTTGGGCCAACCCTGTTTGGCTCGGCATTTACCCATGAAGGAATGGCTATCTTTGGGTGTTTCACTTGAAATTATTTAAACTATACGTTTTCTCTTCTCTCTTTCACACAATAAATGTATTAAAGTCCTTTCCATTGAAGGTCTTATGCAGTAGAGTATGTTTTCTCTCAGTGCTGCAGACGGCAAAACCTATACTGAGCAGGCAGGTTTGGGGGTCCCAAGGTAACCCTCACCCTGCCCTATAACAAAATCATATGATAAACCACAAAGCAATTCACCTTATTATACATCTTTTAACTTGAAAGAAAGAGGCAGGGATGTAAGTTTTCCAAGCACACAAAATAAAGCAAAAAAAAAAAAAACAAAAAACAAAAAACACCCAAAAAGCTTTTGTAAAGACTGATAACATTCAGAGCTGCCTTCATACTCCAAAATGTAGTTACTGAAGTCTTTTCTTCTCTTGGCCCAAGAATCACCCATGATTTTCTAAAAACAGTGACTGTTTGGACTCACTTTGATCTGCTGACTAAAACTCTGTGAATTTTCTAGCTCTTAGTGCATTTTATATTATCAAATTTCACAAATAACCTTGTGGGTCAGTCTGAGCAGAAGACCCCTAAATGCCAAAGACTGTTGCTGACATTGTTGCTGAGGAGGGGCAGGAAATGTCTTCACTCCCTTTGTTCTTTATTGCTTTTGTTTAAGACTGGATCTTCGCTTGAAGGAATAGAACACCTGGAAAGTTACCTTAATAAGAAAGGGAGCTGATGAAGATACACATGTATCTAGAATTGAAAACTGTCGCAGGATGAGGCAACCCCACATCTCCTGAGCAACATTCTCTCTGTCTCTGTCTCTTCTCCTCTAGCCCCTTCCCTCTTTTACCAAATTCTTTCTCAAAATGTTCGTTCATTGAGTGGCATGTCTGCTTTTATCTCCATTCTTTGTCTATAACACTCCACTTCCTTTCCATTTCTCTTCTACCTGACTTCATTTTCTATGTAATGCCTGAGAACTGCCCAGACTCTTGCTGTAATGACCTAGCATTCTCAGCTCCCACTGGCAGCTCCTTCATTCCTGAGAAAATTTGATTGGCTCATTACATGCATTCACAAAGGCCACTTTTTTGTTTGCTGGTTAAATGTCTTCAGGTCAGGTTGCCCTTCAGTTCAGTCATCTGGGATTGGAGATTGGGAGTCCTGTGGTCAAATTGTATGCCTCAGAACAGCATCTAGGTAAGTTGTAAATATGGCAGGTACCTGGTAACTTACAACATCTCAACATGTTATATTTACAGTTACTTATATTTAATTATATGTATGTCATAACTTCTAATTTGTGTACTCCTGGGGAACTGATGCAGTTTTGCATTGCCAATAGTATTTAGCAATATATTAGACATAGTTTATTTATCCAACCTGTACTTGTTTTGATAGGTATAATTATATTCTTTCCCCTACTTTCTTGCCATTTTTATTTTCTTTCACCATCTCTCCTCCTTCCTTCTCTTTCTTTATTCTTCCATTCCTGCATTTTTCTTCTTCTACAAAATGCAAGAAACTACAGTGTCAGAGCCTGTGCTGGGCATTATAATACCAAAACTGAAGACATGTTTATTCCCATTAAGATGTTCACACTCTATTGGGAAAATGATATCTGTCATAGTATGTTATATTAAAAACTTCTTGTATTATCTGTCCAGAAACTAATATTCAAGATCTGGAAAGAACTGTTTCAAATCAACAAAGTGAAAACAAACAACCAATCAAAAAATGGGTAAAAATGTTAAATAGATTCTTCACCAAGGAATATAAAAGAAGGTCTATAAACACAAGAAAAAATGCTCATCATCACTAATCACAAAGGAAATATAAATAAAAACCACAATGAGATATCACCTCATACCTGTGAGAATGGCCCAGATCAAAAAGACCCAAACCAACAAGTGTGGTGAGAATGTGCAGAAAATGGAGTCCTTATTCACTGCTACTGAGAGAGAGAGAGAGAGACAGAGACAGAGAGAGAGAGAGAGTCACTTTCCAGGTACAGTAAAAATCTTTAAAGCAAGAGTACCCTGATGCCCTAAAATAACACAGAAATTATATACTCATTCTTTGTAATTGCTTCTTTTGAGCCATCTGTATGAACATTAACATTCTAAGAACCTCCTCAGTGGTATTCAAAACAAGACTGTATTAAGGCTTTCAAAAATAGCAATGAAAAAATGAGATAAAGGGGAGGGGAGGTATATATTCTTTATGCATTAATTCTAAAATTTTGTATATCCAGTATGTGTGAAACTTAATATTACATTATGTCTTGCATGGACATTGGACTGATTTTGTTAACCAAATTTCATCTCTTCCTATTAACATTTAATGTAATTTTTACTGCCAATAAACATCCAATTGCCTCAATTTCTTCCCTTTTGTCTCTTGTAATAACCAAAACTTCAGTATTGTTTGTAAGACCTATTTCCCACACTTGATTAGCTAACTATTTTTAATGGTTCACATGTAAGACTGTAGATTTTGGTTTAGTGTATTCATTATCCCAATGATCAAACTTTTACTGGCTCTCACTATAATTACCCTGCAATTACTATGCATGAGAGTAAAATCAAAATTACATCATGTACTGTTTGTCAGAATTTCTGATCCATTTAGACAGATGTTGTCTCCAAAGCAGTAAAGTCTGAAAACACAAATTTGTAATCAGTTGACACAAAACTTCTTCTCAAGTGATTGAATGAAGCCAAGCAGAATCAGCTCTCCACCATATAAGATGTCATAGTTTATGTTGCCTTCATTGATGTATCTAACCACAGGAAGAACCACTTCACCACCAGTCTGTAACTACTTGTGTTGTGCTTTGACTAGGAATTTCTTTTATGGAATGTTGCTCAAAATTTCTTTCCATTCACCTTTAATTACTGCAATGATTAAACCCTTGCTACAAAAGATACTCTTAGTGAGTGTTGCAAATATTGATTAATACTTGATTAATTAAGACAGGAGTAATTTGAACAAAATAATACAGTATTAGATTATAACCCAAGTTGTATAATATATATTTTAATATATATTATACATATACATGAGTTCATATGGATATAAACAAATTTTTGATTAAAAAATACATAAATGGGAAGAAAGGGACAAATCTTCCTTAGAAAAGATTTCCAAAGATTATTTCAAAAAACAAAACAGAAGCTTCAGGTGTGGAGCTTAATACTCCCCTTACATTGGGACTGGACTTCCTGACTAGCTTCCTCAGAAGACAGTTTTGAAAGAGAAAAATGGTAACTGCACAGAAAGATGCCATCTTAGTGAAGTGATCAATATTATTTAGCATCGCCAGCTGTAAGTCTCCTGATATCATAGGCCTTCTGTGGGACACGATGAGGAGGCCACCTTACACCCTGTTCTTCCCCAAACCCATGACTCTGGGCCAGTCATGAAGAAAATCATGAAATAAAGTGAATTTAAGGAGATTCCACAAAATAAATGCTTTTCAATAGACTAGTGTCATTTAAACTATCTAAGTCATGAAAACAAGGCAAGACTGAGAAATTCACAGACCAGAGGAAATATGGTGATTAAATGCCAGGTAGTAATAGGGGTGAGTGTGGGGGAGAGGGGCAGGAGTGTATCATGAAGTAATAAAAGGCATTTGTGGTAAAACTGGTAAAATACCAAAAAAATAAACTGGGGTTTGGTTAATAGTAAAGCATCAGTGTTGGGTACTTAAGTTTTGACAAATGTACCACAAATATGTAAGATGTTAGCAGAGGAGAAACATAGCGGACCTATAAGGAAATAATGCAATATCCTTTCAATTTTTATAAACATGTATTAATTAAAAAAATTAAAACACCAAAAAGTTAATGTTATTTTACTTCTGACAGACAGATTCTTTATTAATGTAAGATTTTACAAGATTATATTAACAAAAGTCGATACATTTTGGTTGTTTCCATTGTTCAAGAACTTTGGTAAGCCTTTATATAACACTGCTTAATGCACCAGCATAATAAGTTTAGAAACTATGTTTAACCCCATTTTATAGATGAGAAAACACCCCAGGCCCCACAGCTGATAAATACTACAAAGCTTTCACAGATTTTAGAATCACCAGACACCAAATTGTTTTTGGTAGAATGTTAGTATCCGATGTTGAGACTATGGTATTTGGTTCATTGAACTCTGGCAAACTTTTGTTAAGCAGAACATTCAATGATCAAAAACAATCCATTTTCTGAATTGCCGCCTTCGCACATGCGTGTCTATGCACATAAGCTTGCCTGCACTCATACACGCTGTAAAAAGTGTGTCGTGCTGAGGTTTTTGTCAATTCCTCACCACTGGACACTTTATTTGTAAAGGCAGGAACACTGGCTACTGTGTATTATCTCCAGTGAGTAATACGCCCAGTCCTCAGTCTTGGGACTGATCTCTACACAGAGGGGCGCTCATTGTAGCTAGTGCCTGCCCTGCCTGAATGTGCTGCTCCAGGAAGGTTGGTCCAAATCAATCATTCCTGAGACTGAAAATTTACATGTGAAAAAGGCTGTCTCTCAGTACCATGGACACAACTATCAAAAGAGGGAAAAACCAGTGAAATGTCTCGTTTGATTGAAATGGTGGCAGTGGTAGTTTTTCGGTTTTGTGTTTTTGTCACATGAATCTAAATAGCCAATGTAAGCATTTTCATCCTGAACCAACGCAATTAATTAACTGTATTATCTCTGTATCGAAACCTCTTGAGAATAGCAAAATCAAATGCATGAGAGAGAGAAAGAGACATAGAAAGAGACAGCAAGAGATAGAGAGAGAAACACAAGGGTGAGTACAAATGGGAGAATAAATAGATAAAACCATAGTCCATAATGTTCCCAGGAATATGGTTTTATCTATTTGTTTATCTATTTACCATATTCTATTTCTCTATTTACCATATTCCCAGGTTCCCTCCAACCTGTATCATTTTTAAATAGCTTCCACAGCCTCTGAATGTGCCAGTGAGTGTTTTGCCAGATTCAATATCAGTATAACAAGACTTCAAATATGACCCTGCTGTTTGCTTCACCAACCCAAGCAGCTGTTTACATAGCATGTAGATAAATAGAAAACTCATCTGCTTATTTCCTATAACCATATTAGCAAAAAAGAAAGTTAATGAAGGACACTGCAAAGGAATATGGTGTGTTTAATAAAACACTTTCCCCAGGAATTGAAAGAAGCCCCTGCATGTGGGATGCAGCAGCTTATCACTAATTCAGAACCTCCCTTCAGCCTCAGACTTTTGTCTTTTTCTTCCTAGTAGCCCCACTTTCAAGCTTGATGATTTGCTTTGTAGTCTTCTCTGCTCTGGAAGGGAGCTCAGAGGAAATGGAGGAAGAGAGTTCATTAGGGATATTTCACAGTCACTCAGATCTCAGGGTCTCTGTCTCATCTTTGCAGATCACACTGTTCATGGAGAGTCTTTCTTTATTTTGTTACTTCTCCTTGTACTGCCAGAAGTCTACAAAGCCGGGGCTCCTGCATGTTTCTATTCACATCAGTGGAATTCGAGCACTGTTCAAAGCGTGTCCTGCACTGGTGTGTATTCACTGATTGCAAATCAGCTTATTGTATTTTAACGATTCTACATTTTCTTGAAAATGTAGCATTTGAAGATGAGGATCTTACTCTAACAGTAGCACATTACAAAAAAAGAGAAAAAAATTAAATGATGAGTGAGAAAGCAGGAAGGGAGAAAGGAACAAAGAAAACAAAGACAAGTGCACAGGGACAATCATCAGGTAGGATTATCTATGTTTTCGAGTGCAGATAACAGACCTTGAAGAATCAAGTTTTGCTTAAGGTTTTTATTTACTTCAAGTTATCTATGATTTTTCCCCCAGAAACCTGTCCTCAAAGCCAATCAACACTGCTAATGTATTGGTCTTTTTCCAGCCCTGAGAAATCACACCGAGCCAACATTATTAGCTCTCTGCAAAATCAAAAGAGTTAGCACCATTCTCCACATAATGGTCCCTTTCCCTCTCAGCATTCTGGATGTGGACCCTTGATTAGAACACATTCCCCTAATTATAAGCTCAACTTTGAACACATTGCTTTATTCCTTGAAAGCCAATGGCTATTAATGATACCGCTGAAATCCCTGGTTACAGGTGGGCATTTGCAGTTTTGACATGAGCTGTCTGTTCAAAGACATACTTAAAATTATTTAAAAGGAGCTATACATTTTTATGGATCCATAGAGGAATTCATTTCATTTCCCACTGATAAAATGAAACTTATGAAGCTCCAAAGAATGTCTGGATGAAAAATGGGCTAAATACTACTACTCAGAAACCTCTTTGGCCAAATGCAGTATTTTTTCCACTGAATATACATTAAATCTAATTCTCACTAACCCAGATTGATCTTTAGGGCAGGGAGTCTGGCCTAGTAATGTAGAAAATAGTTATGTACACTTTCCTTTGTGAAAAGGACAACTTTTCTAAATTTTGAGCAATCCTCAGTAGGCTTCCGTTTCTTTGTCTCAGTGCTTTGCATCTTTATAGTCATGTCTTTAGTTAGTGTAAGAACACATGTGGGGACTACTTTGCACACAGAAGCAGAGATATCTATCACTTATTTCAACATTTAAAAATCCAAAGATTATTTATTTAAAGCAGCAGCACTGTGTTTAACTAAAATTTAGCAATTTTCCTTTTTTTTGAAGTAATACAAAAGAGGTTTTACATTGCACTAGACATCCTTGAATTACACCACTCAACTAGTACCTACTGTGTGCAGACTAGGACTGTCTTGTACAACTCTAAGGGATGCCATTGACACACTGTGAACAAGCCCTTGGAGTTGGACACAGTGGTCCTGGTGCCCACTGTGTGGAAGGAGTTGGAAAAGCACTGTGGAAATAGTATGGAATAGTCCTTGACCTCAAATCGTTTAGCTTTTAAATGGGAAGACATGCCATATGTACACATAAAATAAGACGATAATTGAAGAGCTAAGTTGTGATATATGCAGATATATCTCAAGACACTTGGGGAAGGTTATTGCCAAATATTTACATAAACAATAAGTAGAGGGAATACAGATAAGCAGGAAGAGCTTAAATTAAATGTTGTACTTTAAAGACAGTGAGAGCAGTCCTCACGGTTGAGGTAATGTAAGCATTTCCTCCATAAGCAAAATATGCTCTGACCAATTGGGCATGCCAGTGGAACACATTGGTGTCACACTTCAGTTTTAATATGCTGATGCATTTCCATTTTAGCTCCATTGCTTATTCTGTAATAGTCTTTCTTTTTTACTCACTTGTACTTAGAAAGCCTGATCTTAGACTCTGAGCTTTAATATTCTGCATTTCCAATTCTGTTAGTTTTCTCTGCAGCCAAATGTGCTTACATTCTTGTTCACCCAGTATTAATAAGAAGGATGTTGGTACAGCAGGGAAGCATATTCTCATTTATCTCTGACCAGAAATGTGAAGAATGGAATGGCCTGATGGCCATTATCTTAACCCTATGTGACTGCGAACATTTTGAAGTAGTGAAGGAGACAATTGAACCATGAAACCCACATTAAAGTTTGTTTCTCTCAGTGATAGACTTCACATTAAGTCCTCAGTCACATTTCCTTTATAGAACTTTTTTTTTGCAATAAATAAATATAAGATTATTTTGTTTTCAACAAAATAGAGTCACCTAACTTGAAAGACTGCAGAACGCATGAGTTCAGAGTTCTCAGTGGGAGTTACTGAGTGTACCATTCTTTGAAATTCCTCCCACCCTATTAAAGAGAAACATTAAAGGTCATGACAGTGTTATGCTGTGAGGTCCTAGCCATCTTGTGGAAGGAAGTCAAAGCCTTGGAAAGCTCTTTCTATTATTTTAAGAGTGACAGGATTTTCTTAGTCAACTTGCTGCAAACAAGATTTAAACATAAATGAAAGAAAAAGGATGAATGTATTGGGGTAGCTCTCATAAGGAATATAAGCAATCTAAGACTTTATTCTGATAAACTCTGTGAGGGCAGTATATGAAGCAGTCACATACACTCATACGTAAAAACCACAGAAGTCTAGTAAATATTTCTAAATGTGCTATAATCAACAAAGCAAAATCATAAAGAATCTTTAAGTAAATGCTCGCTGATGACTACTTCCTCATAGAAAAACTTTGCAGTATTTTCGAATACACAGAGTTTAGATAATAAGTGGTGAGGGCCAGATTATGTCTGCAGTGTTCCCCCTAAATTAGTAGGTTCAGCACAAATTAATCTAATGTTCTATATTTTTAAAATATCTACTGTGTATTTAACACAGAAGGAAAAAAAATGAGAGGTAGAGACAACCTCTGTGCAATGAATGATATCCTTGCGGGATAATTAAGCTGCTTGTAAAAGTTGAACCCTGATAATGAAATGCTGAGTTAGGGCTGAAGCAGTGTGAACTGGGAAGCTATTTGGAATGCAGATATGGATTGGGAAAAGACAGAAAATGGCAACACGTGGGGGATGTTTTCGCAAAGGAATTACCACTTGAGCAGAGCTTTGGAAGAGGGTCCAATGCAGGATGGATGAGAGAGTTATGGTAGAGGATGAGTCAGGAGGCCAGAAGAGTTGACTCAGAATCACTTCCTACTGGAAACACCAGATTCTCATCAACTTCCTCCTTGGCTGTTGGCAGGTTACCATTATGGAACAAGAATATGAGGGAGTTGTTTCCTGGTCTTCCTATTCTGTAAGAAATCTGGGCCCTTCAACTGGCCCTCTCAGGGGGCCCAGATCCAGGTTGGCGGATGTCATTTTTGCAAGAATGACACTGTCTCAGCCCCCTAAACTCTAATGGCATAGCGCCATTCTCAGTTCTTTCCTCTGAAGACGAGCAAAGAGAGAATGTGGACTTAACTATTGTCATCCAGGTATAAGCTGTTAAAATAATTAATCAGGGCAAGCTGTGAAAGTGGAGGTGAGAGAAGTGACTCACAAATGAAAAGGCTAAAAAAATAAATAAATATTGAAAAGGAGAATGTCTAAACTGGATTTGGGTGTTCTGGAATTCTGTCTTCCTACTCAGTCCCGCATGTGGAGGTTCCTGCCACTTTTCTGTGGCGTTTTCTAGAACACTACTTAGCCCAGGCTTTGGGTTCTACTACTGTGTTTACCCTTGTTGCTCTCAGTAGTCAAATGTCTGTAATGGGGACATACTGCGTAGATCCACTATCCTAGCAGTTTCTAACACATAGTAGCAACTACAGTAAATCCCAGGCTCAGACAGCCACTTGCCAGCAGTCCTGACATATGAGAATAAGAGATTAAGAATATTTGATGAAATAATGAGAGAATGCTGTGAAAATGTCAGTGCTTTCCACACACAGATATTTGGGGATTAAGATAACAAAAACATGTGCCCCAAATGATTATCTCAGGCCTAAGACTGACACCCACTCTAGCAGTTCAAGGGTTATCTTTTTGATACCCCTTTTACATACTAGGGTGTTTAATGAGCCACTGAGAAGCAACAGCAGCAGATGCTGTTCCCATGAGATTTCTGGAATCTACTTGGCCACTGTTCACCTCAATTGGGCATTTGGATGATATCTTGGAACAGAGAACTTGGCATTGAAATGTCTGTGGTGTTAGTTTGGATGTACACCCGGGCCTGAGGCCCATGGGCCAGCTAAGAGCTATTTCTCACACTACCTCCTTGTTTCTCAGCCTCCCTCCTGGGCGGAGGGACATTTGTTAGCGATTAGGAAGACAGAGGCTTTGAACAGTGCCTCTCACCCGCAGTGAAAGGTGGGCCCTGAGCCCTGGCTCCCTGAAGTGTCCAGAGGAATATGAGCTTCCTCTTTTCTGCCTTCTGTGAAAAACGGGACAGATCCACAGATGAGACAAAGGGAACAAACAAGATTGGTCAATTTGCTGCCAGGACCTGAAATGCTACAAAGCCAATACTGTGGCTTTTCTCCCAAAGGTGAAGGGAGCAGATTGAGATTATTTCAGCCAGACTAAAGTTTCCAGTTCTATGAGGCCTGTTAATAAACTAGGCCCTGTTATTGCTGAACTGGATGCTCTGCAGAGAACATCAACGTGAAATTTTCTGATTTTTTGTTAAAATTTCAAATAAATTTTATTTTAGTAAAACATCTCAAATAATTTTTCATTAAAATAATTTTATTTTTACTTTATTTCATTTTATTAAAATGTAACATTAAAATAAATTTATTACTAAAATGTGTATTTTATTTTATGAAAAATCATATACTTAGCCTGGTTACTTGTCTAGACAATGATGAAGAAAATAGATACTTAATAGTTATTCAGGTAATATGGAGATAATTCAAGTGCTCAAAAAGCAAGTCAGGTCATGGGGACAAGTATGCAATTGTCAAGGCTCCCCATTACCTGTTTCTTGGTTCCTGTGACTATTCCCTGGTTTATAAAGTAGGACAATAAATAGCCTCTTCGACACAGAAACATTTAAAGGATTTGGTAGACTCCTTGGCTTAATTTAGCTCGGTATTATGTTTCCGTTGGGTAGGCCACCTACAATTTTAAAATGGAATGAGGAAGCCCAGGCTTGCTCAGCTCTGGCCCCAAAGCCTCTGTGCAGGGTCCTGTCACAAGCTTGGAGTCCCCAGGAGAATGCTTGGCTCTGAGTCCTCATATGGAAGACAAATAGGTGGGGCGAGCAATGAGGATCAAGTCTGGCTTTCAGGAGTTCAGCAGGGTTGTGGAGCAACAGGATGACAAGACCATTTTTGTCTGGTTATGTTCCAAGGACGCCCGCAGGAAGGGCTGGTGCCTTGACTGCAAGCTGAAGCACGTTAGTGAAGGCATGTGTTCATCCACTGCCAAGTGGGGAAAAAACCTACTGGAAAGATCAAAATAGCGACTTCAGAAAGAATTTTAAAATAATCGTAGTGTCTACACTCCATTATTATGGAACCCCTCAAAAAAAATGTAAAATTTGAGTATCTTCAGGTCAAATTTTCAGAGATAATGCTTTCTAAATATTAAGGTCTGATAATAGTGATTAGTGATAGTGTCTTGACTTTCTGATTCACTCTAGTATAAAGGAAACTGCATACTTGCTTGGAATTTATGTTAGTAATAAGTAAATATGATGTTGAAAAAACTGGTAAGCCTTAACAGTGGAATGCACTATTAAAATGTTCATAAACCTTTAACAAATTGCCTTCCCAGGGACCCCTGAACTTAGGTGAACTGTGTCAAGATGTTGTGGACTGAGGGGCTCCCTTAGGAATGCGCGCCACCCACAAACTCAACTGCAATTACCACACACATTGCTTATTACCACTGTCACTTAGGGGACAGATTTGACTGACCTTGTGCAAATTATAGCTCTCTCCACAGGTGGCCACAGAAACACAGGGGTGATAACCTTAGGAGAACCGGAACTCTGATAAAGACCTCTAATTGCAGACATCAAACATTACCGAAACCAATTCCTTCTCTCATCCATTGAGATCCCCGGAACTTAAAAAGCCTAACAAAGCATTCCCTTCCAAAATGTAACCAATACCCTGGAAATATATATCACTTATACTGATAACAATGTTTATTAGGGTGTCAAATCATAAAATACTAACTGTGCTAGCGGTCAGCTGTCATTTTATTGTCACAGCTACAACACACAGTCACAGTCCTAAGGTCACAGCTTGATGCTGGAAGGCAAGGGCCACCTCAGAGGTTTACCACTGCCCCATGTCCTCCTGATATTAAAGCAATACTTACCTCCTCCATGACTCAATGTGGTGAAGGGTGAGATGACAAAGCTGTATAACTGCCCCTATTTATTGAGAGACAAACCAATCCTACCACCACCACTGCACCCTACCCCTCATTCTCCTGCTGAGTGAGGAGTCAGGCCTAATTGGCAGCATTTACCATAACTTGAACCCTCCCTTGGAGTTTACAGAATATCTAATCTCGGGCCTTCCAGAATTTTTTTCTTTACTGACTGGAATGAGAATTCCAATGAAATTCCCACCTTCCCCTCTAGACAGAAGGTGCTGACTCTCAATCATTGATTCGTAACTCAGGGAATGAGATTGAAGTGGAATCAATCCTGGTTGTGGTCACAGTTGGTGTTGCACAGTAAGAAATAAATGACCTGTCGGTGTATTCGGTTGATACAGTTTTCTCAATGTTTTATATTTGAATTTGTTGTCAGTGTGAAAAAAAATCAGAGCCGTCCTGTAAGATTCAATTTATGTTTTCTCTTGAAAATGCTGACTATTGGGTAGCAACAGGTTAGCATTTCCTGCATGGTGACAATTGGCTGAAATCAATTTGACTGTATATTCTAGATCACATGTTTCCACTATGTCCCCATATAAGTTTGATGCAAAACCCAAATGGCTGGAGTTGTGGAGCACTTAACCTAAGCACCTTTCTTCATTACATTATTGACCTGGTTTCTTTATAAATCTGAACTTGTGATCCCAGCTCTAAAACCACACAGTCTTCTTTATATATCACTTCCCCTGTGGCCCATGGTCACGGCCTGAGATTTTTAGTACAACCTCAAAAGTACCTGCTTCACAAAACATCTCCAAATTTGACTGTCTAAACAGGTATGATCTAAGAATTGCATTGATAGTTTTATATCTCTTATTTTCCTAAACATCCATGAAAATTGTTAGGTATAGTCATTACTTCGAGAAACATCCAGATGCAGGTGTCTCATAGACTTGGTAATAGATTCACATTAATGTCTATGCACAAAAAGAATGACCAACTGTGGGCAAATGAAGACACTTGAGCTGATATTCTTCCAGATAAAAAATGTTTTGTTTATTAACTGATTTAAAGAATACGTGCAAGTTACTGTAACAAGTGGAGTTTCTAAGACACCACAGAAGAGTGAGACTAGAAGAGAATGTTGAGCTGATTCCTTTAACACGCACTGAGTTCCCAGAGAAGGGGTCCCAGGGAAGTGCCAAGCCTGAAGGGTAAGCAGGATCTGAACACATATAAAATTAAGGGAAGAATTTTCTGTATTGGAGTAACAATCTGAAGAAAACACGGAAAGGTGCCAATGCAGGCAGTTCACTGAGAAAGAACAGTTCAATTGGCCTTGGCCTGAAGCAAAGCTTGAATTTTCATACTTAAAAATTCTGAGCTACTTAAAGATTCCTGGGTCCATCTCCAGAAATTATATTCCAGTGGGTCTGAATGGGGTATTAGAACATATTTAAAATCATTACTCCAAATGGTTTTGTTTTGGAGGATCCATAGTTCACACTTTGAGAAAAAGTTGCATTTTGGATACAGGTGGAAGAGGTGGCAGGGTCGGATTAGACAGCCTTGACTTCTGGCCTGGAGTTTGTAAACTTTTTGTTAGCAACCATGATCTACTTTCCTTGCACTTTAATATTCAATATTCAGATAAGGAACAGGGAAACCTTATTGACACCTGAGTTTGGATTCTAGCAGACAGCAATAGCAGAAGCCACAAGCACAAGAAGAGAGAAACTTGGAATGGCTCTTAGTTCAATTTTTACTTTTAGGTAAGGTTATCGTATGGTTTCCTCAGACAACCTCTGACACCATGAGCAATAGAGAAGTAGATACCTTGGGTGTTGTTCCTGAGCCTCTGGTGTCTGGGGTAGGCACACAAACCTTCCAGGATTCAGTTCCTCATCCGTGAAGTGGAGATGACAGAAGCATCTTCCCTCATTTGGGAAGCTGCCAATTTTGTATCTAAATTGGACAAAGTATATAAAAAGCCTTTAGAGAACTACACAAAGATAAGAAATTATTTTCTTGGGTAAAGAGTCTCTTTTTAAAGCTCTTGGTGGATAAATCAATGCTAGTACACCTATGTCACAGCTTAGATGAGTTTGCAGAATATGTAACGGTAATATACATCATAAAACACTAAGAGGAAAAGAATAAAATTGTATATCTTGAGTTACTACACAATTTAAATAACCATAGTGTATGTGGGAAACAAAACTTTATTTCAACATTAGTCTTCCTTAGTACTGAAGGAAATTCTTTTTTCTCCTGTATTTTCAAAATTATTTCCATAAGCATACATTTATTTTTGTAATCAGAACAAAAGCCTAATTTTTAATCCCAGAGTCCTGAGGTTGTTCTGAAATTAGTAAAGATGGGGAACACTATACTCTTATGGCCTTTCTTCAAGTATCCCAATCTACATTTTTTTGACTTTTTCCTGCTTGAACACAGACCCATTTTTTTTTTTTTTTTTTGATGGAGTGTGTGTATTGCGCAGTTTGGACAGAGTCCTCAGGGAAAAGAGCAGAGAAGTGCCAAAATGCATGCCTTGAATTTGTGAAGACTAAGTCAATATATCTCGATTAGAACCAGGAATCCCTCCAATATTTACATTGGATTTGCTTCCAAATGTTTGCCTTTCTAATGGATTGTAAATAAATTGGGAGGGACACAGCACTAGAGCATGATAAACATATAGAATTTAATGTCTGCAGAAAAGAAAATAAGGGCATTTGTAGGAACAAGCCAAGTTTACTTCCAAAAAGAGGCACAGTCTTGTCTCAAATTTCTCTGATTATTCAGTGGGGTTGGGAGGAGTGAAAAAGTAGGGGTATATTAGAAGAGTCTTGAGGCATGACTGGTATTGTTTCCTGGCTTCCAGAGAGATGGTGCTTCTAGAATGTTTAACCTACTCCTTAGAGCTTAAAGTCAGAGCAAGATTAAACTGCATATAAAATTAGGACTTACTAATATCAGCATGGCTGACTTCTAAGACCTGAAAATTGGTAAAAGGAAAAGAGATAGGACTGTGTCTTCATTGTGTGAGTTACTAGCATTAGTAAAATGAAGGACAGGTAGTGAGTGTTGCCAAAGAAATCCCTGTGGTGAGAATCATTACCATCCAAACTGAATTTCTAATTCATGTCAATATTACAAAAAACAAACTGATCCCCTTATGCCTAGTCCAATCTCTTTTTATTCAGAAGAATGTGAAAGTTTGGGAATCCAGGGTTGAACAGCAACAAAAAAAAATATGGCAACACAGGAGGGTGATAACCATCCATTCTGCTAAGAGATTTGCGATATAAATCACAGAAGTGAATTTTCAAGTATAGTGTATGTGGGAAACAAAAAGTGTATAAATTAGTCTAAAGATGGAACTCTAGTGTCCCAATAACCCTTCGTGTCAATTCCACATTTTCACCTGATTTTATTGTAGGAAAGCAAGTAAAAATATGTATAAATTTGATTTGGAAGCAATATGAAATAACTTGTATGTTTGCTGAATTTGGCCACTTCCGGTCCTCAAAAGCATAATTTTACATGGTATAAAGTACTTCATTTTATTTCAGAGGGGTCAATTATTTTCTTATTAAAGCAAAAGAACTAAACTCTCTAAGCATATTAGTTATCTAGAATGTTTGATGATTGTGGTCAAACTTTGGTGCTTGGTTGTGTGTCTCTTTTTGCTTTAGTTTTTATTTATGGAGGTGAAAGACAAGGTAGGTTGAATCAAATTGGTAACTGTTTTAGTTTTCCACTTCACCTTGTTGCTTTAAGACCAATAGAATTCCCTAGCAGCATTCCAGTGGTTATCCCTATCTATCTAAAGAACAAGACTGCATATAAAACAGAAATAAATCTAAACATTCAAAACTCTTGCTGATTTGGCTATCTTTTTTTGTTTTCAAGAAGTAACATTACCTTTTAAAAAACTTAGTTTCTGCTTATTTCATGTCAACAGTCTCCTAATGATCAAAACATTACATTGGTCTCCTTAGACAACAGCTTCTGAATTCTATAACCACATACTGGAAATCAGGAATTCTGAATAAAAACTCAATAAAGACAATTTAATGACACAATTTTTATTCTAGTAGATTGATACGAAATGTATCTGGGTTTAACAAGTATATACTCACTCATGGCCCAGCCAAAAATAATATGTAGTTCATACTCCACAAGGTCAATATTGTGCCAAATGGGCCTCCCCGGTGGTGCAGCGGATTGAACGCCACACTGTGAAGCTGTCCGCAGCCTCCTCAGCACTGGTTTGATTCCCGGCCAGCCAGGGAGATTCCCGCATGGTGAGGCAGACCTTGCCTGTCTCACCTGTTGCTTCCCTCAGCACTGCTTTCAGTCCATCTGCCTGTTCTGCTCCCCACTCTGTTTCTGGTGAATCCTCTCACCCTCCCATGACTCTGGCCTGTACCCCATTTCTTGTATAAATAAAAATAAATCTTAAAAAAAATATTCCAAACAGTAACTATTTAAAGAAAAAGAAGCCTTTTGAAATGGTCATTGTTTCTCCGAGAGTTTATGAGCTATCTTTTCCTTGGAAGAACTCTGTTCGTTTTTAGTGTTTCTAATTTCATTTGTCAAATAAAGCTGCTAACTGGTGACAAGGGAAAGGAACATGGCTTCCTTGGGAGTTACTGATTCTTGTACGGTAAGTACGCAAAAAGATCGAGAGGTCAATGCACAGAGCTATTGTTTTTCTCTTCTTATTCCTGAGGTTGACTAGGTTAGGGATATGTGTAGAGGAATCATCTGTATAAGAAAGACAAAAGTTGAGTGTCAACCTCAAATCAGATACCAGAAAATTATTTTTACTGAAAACCACATTAGATACATTTTTTAGAACACAAGCAGAAAAAATTCATAGGAACTATAGGAATGCATTTGGAAATGAACCATTTTTCCCTTTTTACAAATGTGTTTCTCTCAAAGAAATAACTAAGAGATAACTAATATCTAAAAGTGAAACAATTACCACCCACCTGGTATGGGATAAAGGACAACTCAAATGGTCCTGGAGTGGACTTTCCTCCTGATATGGCAAGTTTTATCCTTTTGAAATCATTTGTTCCTTAAAACATTAATTCAAAAAGATACCTGCACCCCTATGTTTATTGCAGCACTATAGCTCTATTTACAATAGGTAAGATATGGAAATAAACCAAATGCCCAAAAATAGATGACTGTATCAAGATGTAGTATATATAGACACAAAGGAATTCAGCAATCAAAAAAGATAAATTCACACTGTTTGCAGCAACATGGATAGAGCTAAAAGGGATTATGCCCACTGAAATAAACAGAAGGAAAATGGTTTCACATATAAGAGGAATATAGGGGAACCAAATAAGGCATCAGAAAAAAAACATAACAATAATAATAAATAAAAAACAAAATTATCAGACAACTGTAAATCAGAGACATTCTGCAAGGGATGGGGAAGGAGAGGAACCAAAACAGTGGAGAGAAGAGCACAAGGGACTATAGTGATGGCTCATGGGTGAATAGGTGGTGGAAATTTTATGGGGAATACACCTAAAAGGAAAAAGCATACAAGCATACATTGTACAAAAATGAACAATGATATAAAAATATTGTGTGTGTGTGTGTGTGTGTGTGTGTA